>NW_009940067.1:12658-22176 GCF_000696875.1 Nestor notabilis
GTCTTCACTTCCATGGCTTTGCTGTTTTCCAACCAGCACCATTCAAACAGAGCTCGGTTGTCACACTGAGCTCATCTCAGCTACTGAGAGCCACAGCTTTTGTGTGCTCACATGGGTGTTTGGGATGGATCCCCTCCAGGTGGGATGCAGCTGGGTGGGATGGCCGGGCGTTGGAGGTGCTGGGTACCCATGTTAGGCTGTGACATCCCCTGAGGTGATGCTGGAGATGATGACAAGGACTTTCAGCTCATCTTTCCTTAAAACAACTGTCCGCAAAGGCTGAGGTGGGCTGTCCTTACCTGGTCTTTGCCTTGGTGACACCTCCATCAATCCATCCAAACTGGTGATATTCCAGCTGATCTTGAAAGACTCTCCAAACTGGGACCAGATTTGGATTAAAATGCACGGTTGTGAGTGGGCCTGGCTTGGCAGAAATAGAGAAAAAGAGAACAAATAAGGGGAAATTCTGACTGAAAACCTTTTGCAAGACTAAAATTGATGCCCACAGACCCCAAGGGGGTGGGAAGGGGCTCAACCCACCCTCTGGTCCATGCTGTGCTGATACAGCCTCTTGCATCGTGCTGCTGCACTGACTCAGAGGTGGGAAATTGCATTTTCCTGTAATCCAGGTGGAGTTAATATTAGCTGGGAACATCTTATTGCAGAACGTGGGCCTGGCAGGAGGAGTGATAGGAGCTGGGAAGCAGCAGGATGTGATGGAGGCTTTGCCAGGGTGTCAGTGCTGCGGAGGGTGATGCAAGCCCCGTTTTGCATCCTCACCCCACAACGTTGGCAGCACACAGAGGGCACCTCTGGGGTATGTTTCTGGGGATGCTAAACAATGAATCAGAGCCCCTCACTGAGGGTTATGGGCAGAGCCATGGTGCCCTCTCCTCTGGCAGGGAGCAGATCAGGCAGTGGGAGCCCAGCACCTTCCTTCAGAACTGAATTAAGTAGCTGGAGTGGAGATGGAAACTGCAGTTATCTGCTTTTAGAGAGCTGAGCAGGTTCTCTGAACCCATTAGTGCTGCAGAGATTACTGATTCCTCAGGTTTTCTGGCAGCACGGTGAGAAAAAAGCCCTCAACAAAACGGCTCCTTCCAAAACCTGTCAAAAAAGGCTCGTCTTGATCAGGCCAAAACTGGAAAAGAAACAAAAGAAAGAAGAGCTTTACTGTTGGGTCAAAAGGGAATTGCCATTGAGGAGAAGCTTCCAAGGTGTTTGTAAACAGGATGGGCTCAGTTTGAGAAAGGAGGCTCAGAACTTCATGGGTGTATCTATCACACCTCTTTGTTCCCAGGATGAGGGTCAGCTTTGTAAATTAAGGGCCAAATAGGTGGAGCTGAAGAGCAGATTGTTATCACCCTGATAAGAGCCCTGCCATGGAAACCCTGAGGGCTGCAGCCAAGATCTTAAGAGCCTCAGCAAATCAGGGGTTCATTCAGCCTGCTAACAAAGGGTATTTTCCTTTAAAAAGCCAAAGTATTCATCTATGCATGACTGCTGCTCAGTTCTGAAAGGCAGGTGGGACCTCCAGGGGCTGAATTCAGCGTGTTTTAGCTCTGTGCCTTATGTCCAAAGCTCTGCCCATCCCCAAGGACAAGGTGTTCATGAACGTCGAGCTCTGCTCTCACCTTGCTGAAGCTGACGTACAGGTATTGCTTTCATCCCCAGCCATTCCCTTCTCTCCTTTGTATTTCGTGGCCTGGCCTTGCAAACTTGGTGTGATTGAGTAGATGGAAAGTTTCCAGAGAAACAAGCCTTTTGAGACAGGTAGGTAGGAAAACTGAAAGCAATTCTGCCAGTCCAGAGGTAAGTAAATCAAAACATGCTGAATATATAATATACAGTGTATAATACTTATACCTGCGACTCCTGAATCCACCAACAGTTTCTAGCAAGAGGGGTGTCCTCTCCTTTCAGAGTGGGGAGAAGCTGGGACCCCTGGATTGTGTCTTCCCTTGCCAGGAAACCTCCCCACAGCTGATGACTTGGCCTTGCTCTTCCCAAAGAGCAGAATGTTGCTTCAGGTTTGGCCTGTAGACAGGCTTTAAATGATTCCAGGTTGGACACAGGGGCTTGGAGCAACCTGGACTGGTGGAAGGTGTCCCTGCCCATGGCAGGGGGTTGGAGCTGGAGGAGCTTTAAGCTCCCTTCCAACCCAAACCACTCTGGGATTGTGTGATTCCTTTCCTGCTCCCTTTGAGCTGCTTGGATGTGGGAACAGAAATACCAAGCCCAAGTTTGCTCTTCAGTGAAGGGCTTGAGCAGAACCCTCTGGAACAATGCCTGGGAAATAAAGGAATGACGTTTCCCATAACAGCAGCTTTTTAATGCTAGTGAAGACTGAGCCAAGTGTGAATAATGCAGAGAGAGACATGAGCTCAGTTTTCATATGCACTGGACAAACAGTTTGGGGATTATGGCTGTGTTTGCTCAGAGCAGCAAGAGGGTGCAATGAGAACCTCTAAATATGTGAGAACCTATAAACACCCAGTGGTGTCCCCATCATGAATCCTCTCTCCCCACAGACTGCTCTGGGCTGCAGCCCTCATTAGAAAGCAGAAGCACAAAGCACATTAACTGTCTCCCAAATGAAAAGGGAAGGAAAAGGGAAAATAAACCCCACAAGGTCCCTGGTGCAGGGTGCACAGCGAAGTGAAGGGGTGCTGAGCCAGCGGGCACAGGTAGCATGTCTCGGTGCACATGAGGATCATCCTGTGCCGGAGCAGCTCTCCTGGAGCTATGTTATTGATCGCTTTTGTTTTACAAGCAGTGTTGATGTGATGATATTTGGCAGCAACATTAACACTGAAATATGGGCTGCACTTGGGCCTTTTTATATGTAATTGTTTGAAAAATGGCACGGGGTTGGCATTCGTGCCCTGGCAATACCTGTCCTATGGTGCTGCTGGTGGCACGGGGAGATGCTGGTCAACAGGCTGGGACCTGCATGGTGCCAGGGGGATGTGTGGGGCTGTCAGCCACCCCACGCCTTCCCAGTCCCCTGCATCTCATGGTCCTACAGCAACCACAGGGCGACCAAATGTCCCTGTGCTGGTGGAAGCAGGGTTCTGGCTGCTGTCCCTTGGGCAGAGTGTGGTGGGGACTGCACCGGGAGATGGGAACGGGGTGCATTGGGGCCACCCATCCATAGGAACAGCCGCCAGCGGTGGCGGTGAAACCTTTGTTCCTCCCACTTTATCTGCCGTGTCTTCTTGTCCTAATTGACTTGAAACACTTGTTAACGTCCTACGCGGGGAGCTGGGGGAAAGGCTGCGTGGAGGGAGGTGGAGTGAGCTGCCTTCAATTCAGACAAGGGCTTATGCTGAAATACAGCTAAAAATCACTGTTCTGGTGCCAACTGGCTGCAGCCAAGAGCATGGGAGAGCTGTGGTCAGGGGGATGCTGGTCTGTCCCTGCGGTGTGGAGGGGATGTTTGCCCTGGGGGTATGGTACCTCTAGGCTTTCAGAAAGGCATCTGAAAGCCTTTTCACATGGGGACGGGGGAGTGAAATCTGGCATAGGCATTGTGGTAGGGTCAGACCAAAAGCTTAACAAGAAGCCTCCTCACATGTGTTCCCAGCTCAGGGGGGCTCCTCGGTGGAGCATACCCAGGGGCCAGTGCGTGTCCTGCACTTGGCAGCACACCAGTGTGGGGCTGGCCATGGGCCAGTGCCTCTCGGTACCCAGCAGGACAGGGCTTTGATGGCTGTTGGCAGCAGGTTGGTTTAATCATCAAATTGCAGGGGAGAGGAGATGTGGCAGGTCACCTTGGCCGTTCGGTGCCTGTCACACATCCAGAATGGTCCATCTGGCGCCATCACTGCTTCTATGGGATCTGGGAACAACCAAGATGCTGGGGATACACATACCCTGATGGGCACTGCTGGCAGATGGGGCGGGCTCGGCTGCTGCCATCCTTTCCCTTCCCAGGCACTTCAATAGCATTAGTCTGACCAAAATGGCTTTAAAAGCTGCTCTTCTCCGCTGCAGCATTTCCAGCTCCATTGGGCTGGAATGATGTGTGCCCAGCACTAAAGCAATTGGGTGAATTAGTAGCTCAGGCTGGATGCTGGCAGATGCTGGGATTGATTTTGAGCCCTTCTGTGCCCTCCATTACGGGTACGTCCCAATAAATCCAAGGGTACAGCTGAGAGGGGGCTTGGTGACCCAGTAAGATGCCACCAAGGCCACCTTGAACTTTGTGGTTGCCTTGACTTGACATGTCACAGTGGTGGCAGGGAGCCAACACTGGTCCCTCTCCTCTGGATGCTGCAGTCCTGGGTTGGTGATGCTGCTATTGGAAGCGTTGGTGGCAGATTCACACCTTGCCTGGGGGCTGGGACCTCTTAGACCCCCTTCTAGACATGGAGCAAGGTTTTCTAGCGACCAAGGGACAATACAGGGGGAAACCCATCGCTCTGCTACAGCTCGTGGAAAGGTCAGTCCTTGCTTGGTTGGGAATGTGGTGACCTAAAATTGCACCTCCTTAAATGCTGATGGATTTATGAAAGGAGGACAGGTACAAATCTGTACTGGGAGCACTTTTTAAGCATCAGTGTGGAAAGAGGCACTTTTAAACGTGGTAACTTATGTCTGTTATTTCTTCAGGATTAAAGGGACATTTTTAACCAAAGCTGGATACTTTTAGCCATAGATGGACACTTCTCAGGGCAAGGTGAGACTGGTGCCCTGGATCTGTGGCTGCTGAGATCATGACGGCAGATCTATGGTTTCTCCCATGTCGTGCCGATGCCATGGACCAGCTCAGAGGCCAGCCATAGGGATGTGTTGATGTATGCCAGCCCCACGTGGCACCGGGAGACACGGCACTGCCCAAGGAAGAGCTTCCCAACGCAGCCGAGCACTCAGCCCTGCTCCCGAGTCCTCACTTGCTCCATCAGCAAATGGACCCTGCTTGAGCTGAATAATTCAGGCTCTGCAGCGGTTGCGGGTCCCGCCGGGCACGCAGCACCACCAGAGAATGCCAATGAGGCCAGTGCTGCAGAGCAGCAACAGCAGCCGAGTTTGGGCCCAGGAAGCTGAAAGTGGGATTCTTCCCATCCCCGGGAGCCAAGTGGCGCGGTCCAGGATGCGGTGCTGGCACAGCAAAGCTGCTCCTGGCTGCCTGCTGTGAGGTGGGACGTGAGGGATGGAGAGGTGGTTTCAGGACAAGGATCACCCACGGGGCTGATGGGCAAATAGGTCCTGTCCCTTTGGCTTGAATGGAGAGCCAGGCAAAGGCAGGACCTCAGCCTGCCTGCAGCCTCGGTGCTGGCCCCACCATCTGCTTTCCATCCCTGCTAATGGCTCTGTGTTGAACCACTGCCAGGGCTGGTTTTGGGAGCAGCTCCCATTGCATCCCAACAGCGCACACGTGAGATGAGGAGCTGGGCATGATGAGCTCCATGGGGAGCTGGGGGGAATGGGATGGTTCCCCTCTGCCGAAAGCAGAGCTAGACCCCTGGAATGGGAGCCCTGGTGATGGGACCTCACAGCGCATCTTGCGAGGCTGCAGGAAGCACAGCAGTGCCACAAGGAATCCAAATTGCTTCACGGTGGGAATCAGTAGGAAGTCGGGGGGGAATATTCCCATATATATACTGAAGCTGTGCCAGACAAGCAGGTTTTGACAAGAAGCTCTGAACAGGCAGAGGAAAGAGAAATGCCACCGGCTTTCATCTTTACGCCTTCCTGCAAGTTTTATGTCTGAATCGGAATTAACTTTGGAGCTGGAAAAGCACTAACCACTGATAATTAAGCCCAAAATGCATCCGTCTCAACATTAGGTGTCACCCACACCCCCCACTTCGGTCCCCAGCCCCATTATTTTAAATGGATGCAATTATTCACCTTGCAGACTAATATATTTTTTGTTCTCTGGTGCCCACTAGACCTTAAGGCAGAACATGTGCTTTAATAACACCGAGATGGTGTTTCCTGGAAGCCAGAGCA
Organism: Nestor notabilis; assembly: GCF_000696875.1. NCBI lineage: Eukaryota > Metazoa > Chordata > Aves > Psittaciformes > Psittacidae > Nestor > Nestor notabilis. The sequence goes on from NW_009940067.1 coordinate 18,617, forward strand.
CCGGGTTATGAAGAAGAGGAGCAGGTTTGGGAATCTTTAATAAATTATTGCCTAATATTTCTTTCTTGTATCATATCTATATGATTAGGAAATGTTTTCCATTCACTGATTAACTTGGTTTATCTCTCAAATAGGTTTTAGCAACGTCTGTCTCGTGGCTCTGAAATAATTCTTTGATTAATATACCTGAATTTCCATCTTCATTAAGCCCCCCAATCCGTTCTGTACCAATTAACCACACTGTAACATGCAGATCTGGGACATCAGAATGACAACTTTAGCCCATTAAGTAATCACTGTTATATTGATTGGTGATAATGGAGCAGAGGCAGTAAATCCACACTCGGCTGAGCTGCAGCATCCCAGGGGGGTGATGCTGGGGGGACAATGGCTGCGCCCCAGCAGCACCCACTGCTCCAGCTCCCTTTTGCTGCCAGTTGGTGATTAAGTGGCTTTAATTGATTCTTTCCGTTTAGGAATGTCTGATTTAGCCACCACGGTACAGATTTGGATGATGGTTCCAGCCAGGATGGGTGATCCAGGTGGGATGTGCCAGGAGGAGAGGGCAGCCCCTGGAGCTGCTGCTCCCAGCCAGATCTGGCTCTCAGTTGGTAATTGGTAATGATTTTGCTGCCAGTTGGTGATTAAGTGGCTTTAATTGATTCTTTCCATTTAGGAATGTCTGATTTAGCCACCACGGTACAGATTTGGATGATGGTTCCAGCCAGGATGGGTGATCCAGGTGGGATGTGCCAGGAGGAGAGGGCAGCCCCTGGAGCTGCTGCTCCCAGCCAGATCTGGCTCTCAGTTGGTAATTGGTAATGATGGTGAAATGAACACTTCCCTCTCCATGGCAATGAGCTACCCCTTGTGGCATGAGGATGGGATGAAGATGGAATGGGGTGGGGATGGGGAAGGAGATGAGGAAGGGGATGGAATGGGTTGGGATGGGATGGAATGGGGTATGTTGGGATGGGAATGGGATGGGGAATGGGAATGGGATGGAGACAAGAACAGAATGAATGGGGATGGGATGGATTAGGATAGGGATGGAGAAGAGAATGGGGCTGGGAAATGAGAATGGTGTGGGGACAAGGACAGGAGAATAAATGGTGATGGGGACAAGGATAGGAACAGGGATAAGGATGGGAAGCGGCCAAAGGATGAAGAGGGGGACACAGCCAAGGAGACCACTTGGCTGCTGACCCTGAAGGAGGCGAGACGAGTGCCTGCTTATGTCAGACAGAGATAGAAACACATCTGGAGATGTTTTCTCACTGGAGAGGAGGAGAAGGTGAGGGTCAAACAAACCATTTTCTGCTTGTCTCAGGGACACAGCAGCCTGCGAGGATGTGACCCTGGTGTGGCTCTACAGCTAGTAACACTCCAGAGCAGCGGTGTGACAGCCAGTTACTATATTTGCTCTCACCACAACCCTGCCTTTTCTGGGTTTTTTTAATGCTGGATTCTACTCTCAAAAACTAGGACACGGCCATTACACATGTCTGCTCCCGAGCTGCTGTAATCTCCTGCCATCAGCTGGGGCTGGGATGCTGTGTGCCGGCAGCCCTCTGGCCCTGGAGCAGTGAGTGTGGGTTAGCCAGGTACCCCAGCACTCCATGGGATCTGGATCCAGCACGGCCATAGCGAGGGGAGGCTGGAGGGAATGGCCACCCCCAGGGAACCCCTTAAACATCATCTTTGTGGGGGCTTTGTGGGACCCTGCAGTGATGCTGCCGGTGCCTGAGGACCACGATGCAGTGATGGCCACACGTCCCTTCCTCCTCCCTGTGATGCCACAGGTCTGGCCGTGGCCAGCCAGCTCAGCAGAGGGGCAGAAGCTCAGAAACAGAGTTTTGCCTCAAAATAGCCATGTAGGTAGGAAAACGGGTGAGTCCACAGACATTTATAGGCACCGGGGAGTCACTGGGAGCCATTATTATGGAGCTTCTGGCCCTCACACATGTCTACATATGCATATATGTAAAATATATATCTACTTGTATCTAGGTACTTCTTCCCCTTACAAGCCCTGTTTCCACCAGTCGGTGGGCTCTGCCTTACTTGGGAAGTCCTTTCTCTTTTCCTTCCTTTTTTAAACCAGCAATTAATTCCCTCTTACTGGATGGGGGAAGTGTGCCTGGATGCCAGTGTGTGCTCAGCTCATCCCTAACACACCAGCGATGAAATGTGAACAGCAGAAAGCAGTAATAGCAGGAGATGATGCAGGGAGGGGGAAGCTCGGGCTCTGATGGGCATCAGTCCAAAAAAGCCAAAATTCCCCATCCAGCAGCATCTCGAGCGCAAACCAGACCTGGGGAGGACAAGGAGCATCCCCAGCTTCTGCTGCTCCACCACAACAGTGCTTGGGCACAGCATGGAGGAGCAGCAGGCTCATTTATCAGCCAGTGCTAAATGAAGATGCCAAAATCCCGTAGCAAAGCCACATGAAGGAATTCTGCCTCCGGATCCCCTCCTCCACTGAAGCATCAGGACAAACCCATGCGCACGGATTCTCCGCTCCTCCCCTGGTGAAGCCCCTGTGCTGCCTCCCCTGAAGTGCCCTCAGCCTGTTCAGGCTGGGGACGTCCTGACCCACCGGCCACCCTGGGGATGGACCAAAACCACCCCAGAGCCATGGCCAGGGGCAGCCATGGAGCCCCACTGCTTGTGGAGGGGGGAATAAACTGGTCCCCAGCAAATTTACAGCTCCATCCATGACTGAGGAGCTGCGGAGCTGCCCTCTGCACAGGCCAGAGCATCGCCTGTGCCCCTGCCCCAGCCCTTCCCCACATCCATCACTGTGGCCCGAGGCCTTTAATCACACATGACCCAGGACTTGCTGCATGGTTCAGTGCGGATGATCTATTTCCCTGCATCCCAGATGCTGGAGTCCCTCTGTGCAGAGCAGGTCACCTGGAGGACCATGGGCAGGTCCGTGCGGCCCCTCAAAGGACATGACAATTCCCTCCCTCAACCACTTTTCTCCAAAAGCCAGAATTTTGCTGGACAAGAAGAAATTCTCACCATGAAGATGCTGCTCCATGTCAAAGGGTTTGGTGATGGCGGGTATCGCAGCCCCATCAACTGCAAAAGGCTCATTCCTGATGAATTCCTGCACCACTTCTTGCTGTGGATTTATAAGTAGAGCAGTCTGATTTATGCCCTGCTCTCCCAGGACCTGCTGACAGATGAGATGTTGTCCTTCAGGAGTTTATCCTGGGGAGCAAATAAACAAACAGAGAAATGGAAACTTCACCAATTCTTTAAAGAGCTTATCAAAATCTTTCCTTCCCCCTCCTTTTTCCAAAGGTAGAATGGCTGAAAGGGGATATCTGCATTCTCTGAACTTCTTTTCCCTCCAATCTCTTAATCCTCTTCCTTCCAGCTTTATTCCACATCATTGCCTCTTTCTTGTTTGGGGTTCTTTATCATTAATTCCCTCCACTCCAAACAATCACAAGCCCAAGACACCAGAGGCCCGTGTCCATCCTCCATGTGAGCGTTCTCAGAAGCCTGTCTCAGCATTACAACATCCCCCTTCCTATTTTTGTCTTCTC
>NW_009940067.1:22199-24516 GCF_000696875.1 Nestor notabilis
CTATGGGCATTTCTGGGGCTCACAGGCAGCAGGGCTTGGGCAGCCATTGCTGCCTGCACTGTAGGAGAGCAGGTCCCTCCCAGGAGATTCCCATCACTGTCGCTGGCTTCCTAATGAGTTAATTAATTACAATCAGGGCAAGTGAGGTGCAAGCTCTCAGGGGATGGGTACTGGGAGATGCACTCTCCATGTCGGTCCCAAGGGACCGTGGCCATGAAGCTGCTTTCCCATGGAGCCAGGGATACGCTGGTGTTGGGGCGGATCCTCGAGCATCTCACGGCTGCTGGAGGGGATCCTGGTTTATGGCTTCCCGTGCTCAAAATGCAGCAGAACTGCTTCACAATGTCACAGTATTCCCCCCTCAGCTGCTAATGGTTGGCTAAAGTGGAGACAGGTACCAAGAGCATGAGATTTGCTAATATTGACTTTTAATCAGCTGCTCCCTGATAACCCAGCCCAGGCATTGAAACCTCTGGGAAAGCCGGGATTGCAGGCATGTTTTCCACACTCTGGATGCCACTTGAATAGCCCAGTGCCTGGCAATGTCTGCAAGCCCTGGCCTCATCCTCGGGAGGAAGGCAGAGCCTCGTGTCCCTGCAGACAGAGCCACCTGGGGCTGGGATGCTGCTGCAGCATCACCTGCCTCCCAAGGCCTTGGGCTGGAGCATCCCTGCCCCTGCTGGTCCCCTCATGCTGCTGCCATGGAGATGCTGGGGACCATGTGGAGGGAAAACCCTTTCAGCTGCACCCCCTGGGGTAGAAAATGTGCTGCTAAAAGAAGCTGACATTTCAACTCACAAAAGGTCCAAAAATGTGGCTTCAAAAACCAAACTTGTTTCTCTACGTCCCGGCTCATTAGTGGCACAGAGCAAGAAAGCAACAAGCGACCCATTTAAATTGTAGATTCTGACCTTTATGCCTCAGATCTTCTCAGACATCCTGTTTACAGCTTTTTTTTCAGTGCTGGCACTTCATAATCCTCAAAATGAGATTTTATGCAGCCTTTTTTTTTTACTATTATGATGCACCACATCCTCTTTTATCCCCCCTGACCAGCTCTCCTGGGACAGCTCGGGTGAGTAGAACTTTGTGAAAAGACCCATAAATGAGGGCTGCAGCCTGTGGGGAGGAGGAGACGGCCACTCCGGTGTCCTCAGTGCAGCAGAGGCACCGTGCTTGCCCTGAGTCCTTATGCAATGAAAGTCACCCTGGTGCCAGGGTATGGAGCACCGTGGGCTTTGCTCCCATGGATAAGGCTCAAACCTCAGCAGTCACTTTTGGCTCAAAACCCGACATTCCTGACGTAGGGATTTATTTGGTGACACGGGGACACTTAAGGCCAATGTCAAAAGTCCTCTGGTAATAATCTTGAGGAGTTTGGGGTGAAAAACACCCTTAAAGCCCTGTAGAAATGGGTGCTTTTGGTGCAGCACCACTGGGAGAAGCTCAGCTTGCTGAGTGCGACTTGGAGTCATGGTCAACAGGGAAAATACACTGGATGTTTCAGGAGGATCCCTGGCAAGCCTAGCCCAGAAAAAGCAAACTAAAACAGTCTTCGAAAGTTATTTTTGCGAGTGCTATTCTAGCCCAATGACTAAATTTGCCCTTGCACTTGTCAAAATGGCTGCAAATCTGTTGTGATTAGATCTTAGGCAGAAGTTCTTCCCTGGGAGGGTGCTGAGGCGCTGGCACAGGGTGCCCAGAGAAGCTGTGGCTGCCCCAGCCCTGGCAGTGTTGAAGGCCAGGTTGGACACAGGGGCTTGGAGCAACCTGCTCTAGTGGAAGGTGTCCCTGCCCGGGGCAGGGGTTGGGACTGGATGAGCTTTAAGGTCCCTTCAACCCAAACCACTCTGGGGTTCTATGATTCTATATAAATGGGACTGTTTGGAAGCGGGGAAACCCCTTGAGTTTAAGACCCATCCGTGGTCAGTGCTGGGATCCCCAGGCAGCATCCTCTCTGGGATCCCCATAGCCCTGGCTGGAGGGAGGAAGCGCTGCTGGGGGGTTTGCATGGCCAAAGCCAAGGAACAGAGTACCGGGAGGATAAAAATAGTACAAACAGCTCCTCAGCCCCCAGCCTGGAGCTGAGGCAGCACTCCCCAGCCTGGTTTCCTATGGAAACGAGCCTCCTGGTCCATTTGCCTGCCTGCTCCTGCCTGCGCCTGCCCGGGGCAGTTTCGATGGCTCCCTCACACATGGATGTTCTCGCATCCAGCACGGACCGAGCTCAGGCTGCGCTTTCCCTCGGTGGGGACAGTAGCAGGATCCATCCCGTCCCTCAGCTGCTGCTTTCCCAAAGCTCCCGGCCTCCCCACTG
>NW_009940067.1:24617-24912 GCF_000696875.1 Nestor notabilis
CCCCCAAAAACCCCCCCGTAATCCTTAAACCTGCCAATAAGGGACGGGGTGGGGGGGAATCCCCTCTCACATTAATCCCTTCACAAACATTTTTCCTACTCCCAGAATTGGGAAGGTTTCAAATTTTTTTTTTGATTGATCTGACACATATATATATATATATTATTTTGGTTTGGGTTTTATCTTATTTTGTTTTATTATTTTTAAAATCTTACTTTTTATTGGCTATTTTATATTATTATTTGTTATAGATATTTTGGAGAAGGACTTTTTGCAAGGGCATACAGTGATAGAA
>NW_009940068.1:0-201 GCF_000696875.1 Nestor notabilis
GTCTCGGTTGTGTCTGTGCAGGCACATTCCGGAGCTGGGCTCACTTTGTTTAAAATGTGGGTCCAATTTTATCATTCTTTTTCCAAAAAAAAAGCGGGCACAGGGCGCGGGAGAGACTGGGATGCCCTTTCCACGGAAAGGGAAACGGGGCGCAGAAGGGTAGCGCTGGCGGACCGAGGGGCGGCCCCGGCCGTGGGACCC
>NW_009940068.1:232-23435 GCF_000696875.1 Nestor notabilis
GGTTTGCCACGAATGAAGAGAGGGGACAGGGGCTTCGGGCTGCAGATAGAAATCCCTGCTCAGGGCAGGTGTGAAAAGGTGATCCTGCAACTGCGGATGCCTTGCTTGATCACCGTGAGGCAGAGGGAAGGGGGAGGGAGGGAGATGCTCAGGGTTCCAAACGGATACCCAGCTCTTGCAAGGTATGCAGAGGTCGTATTACAAATACTTCAGCGGGGGATGCATGCATAATAGATTGAATATAGGTTGGTTTATAAGCAGCTCTCCTGCCCAGGGCGTACTTCTAAAACGCACCCTTGTCTGGATTCTAGCAAAATGAGAACTCCTGGATCTCTGAATTTGGAAGGAGGAGATCTTTAAGAGAAGAAACCACAGGCTAGGTTGTTATTTTCATTAGCCTGGAGAAATGTGTAAGAGTCACAGGTTTCAAGTCATCCTAATGGTATTTAATTGTGGTAGATCAAATTTCTTGAGTGCTTCAAAGCAACTGGACAGGACAAAAATCATCACTATTTGAAAGGAAGAATTGGGCTGCAGGCACTTAGTCAATGTGATTCTTCTATTTATTTTGCTAGTTCTCAGGGTAGCGTAAGTGCTCTTTGCACTGCAGCAGTGTCTACTGATGTTTAACTGCGTCTCTTCTCATGGGTTATAAAGACACTCAGGATTTTAACAAACTAATTACCTTCATCTGCCTAGTGAGAACAGGGAGGTTGGACATGAGGCACAGCTATAAAAGGCTTTAGGGACAAATGACTTAACTTAAAGAATTCTTTTTTTTTTTTTTTTTTTTCGGGTGGATTTTCATTAAAGAGAGGCACTGTGCAGCAGGAGGGATTTCTTTCCTTGATAGGATTGCAGAATGCTTAGTGTCATTTGAATGCTTAGGCAATTGAGAATTATCCCTCTTGGGCAAAATGAAATGCATAGAATATAGGGAACTAGGGCAGCCTGGGGGTGAGCAGACATTTCTTAGGTGTATGATATATATGCCATGATATAGATGTGTCTTTGGGCACTGAATGAGTTGTCCAGAAGCACCAAGCTAGTACAGGTGTTTAAAGATGCTGAAACACAATTTGCATCTGGTTCTTATAAAGGTGATAAAATAAGGACTGCAAGGAGTCCCTTTAAGTCATTCCTTTAAGATCGTGTTATCAAATGAAGACTCAGATCAGCACAAGAAATAATTATTATTGAACCCAAGACATTGTTTGTTGAATGCTCTGTGTTTTCATTCATGCAAAATATCATATGCAATTCTCTTACTCCTTTTCAAAATCCAGGTTAATATCCCTTACTCTGGTATTACAAAAGCCATAAGTGGCATCATCTGTCTGTTTTCTAGCTTTATTTAAGCACACTTTAGCAAATGCATTTCAGCAAATGTTTCCATTGATATTTACTAAACTCCCTTACTCAAACAGATAAATGTTTTCCATGGGTTTGACTGTAAATTCTCTTTTGGGCTTTTCCAACTAATTTCTTAAAATAACACCCCAATCCAGAACATAAACCCTCAAAGAGACCTTATCTTTTATATTTACACAGACATCTCTGTTCCTAAACTTGAAATTGTGGCATTACATGTGGGAAAATAAATGTCTCAAGCAAGTGAGATGACCTGTCGTAAAAGGAAATGTTGTCCATTATGTCAGCAAAGAATTGGTAACAAGAGAGAATGCCAAACGCTAAGCAGCAAGCTTATGTTTAATTCCTATTGATGTCAGTGGAACCTTAATATGAGAGTAATGGCGGGAAAAGAAATAAGGTAGTTGATGTTGGTTGCTGGCAGATAGGCAAAAGTAACAAACATATTAATTTTCTGCATCTTTTAGTGTGGTCTGTTTATATTCTGCATGCAAACCTTAAACTTATTTCAGCAATAAATAAGTAGTTTGTGACTCAGACTGAAAAATCTTTGAAGCAAGCTAAGTTTTCTTCACCTGGAAAATACAGTAGTGGGCTCAGAAACATGCATTTGTTTAAACCTAGATAAGTAATAATGAGTTCGTTCTGCTGTCATTTACTTGCTGAGATGTTATTTGACTGGCAGTGGCCCTAAAGCTTGGTTTTGAAGTCATTATGGCCATATTGGCTACTGCAGCTCCACAGGAAAGCTTATGTCAATAAAGTTGAATGGATGTCAATATGGCCTATTCCAAAGCCCGTGGAAATCAATTGGAATATTTCTGCAGACTTCAGTTAGTTTTAGGTCAGGCTTTTACTGTAGAATTTGGAACAGTATACTTGATCCCAAGGGAAATGGTTTAATATAGTAGGGTGTATTTGGGGTTAGAAGCAGAACATAATTCTCCTGTACCTGTTGTACGTTCTATCCAGGCAAAAGTGCTGGCTGCAGCATCAGGTTCTTATTGTATGAGTTTCCATTCAAAACTCCATCTGTAACTCACTAAAACGAAAGGGTTTGATATTTGCTACAGTTATTTGAGTTCCATTCGTATTTATACAGTTGGCTAAATTTAAATTTGATCTTGCCAACCTTTAAGCTGTTCTGAAGTCATCAAACTACTCATGTGCCTGGAGGTAAAAATGACTGCAAAGTGGTTTTAGACAGGTCTCTGAAGCATGTTTATATATTTTAATTGTGAGGATTTGACTATCTAGACACTGTGGCTGGGATTTCTGACAGAGTTTAAGAGTACCTAATGTATTCATTACAAGCTGGACACCTAGTTTCTTCAGGCCAGATTTTTCAGAGAAAGACTTTTTGGTTTAGTTATGAGAACAGAGTTCAAAAATTCTTATAAAATTCACATGCTTCATAGTTTCTAGACCAACAGAACGCATTCCAATTTAGTAAAGCAGAATTAAGGTTTGTACCTTCTCAGAGAAGGAGCCAGCCTTTTGGCTCATTTGACTCAAAATTAGCTTGGATCAGCTTGTTTTGAACTGGGCAACTTCTGAGCAGAACGGGTTGAACTGTGGCTTACCCTGTGTCGATGGAAGAGGTTGCTGCTGCCACGCGTCACCACTACATTGCAGAAGGTTCATAGTAACCTGGTACAGCAGCTTTCCTGTGCACCCCCTAGCTTCATTTCTGTTAAAGTCAGATCAGCAGAGGCCTTCTATTGAAATTGTCTGAAGCTTCTGACATGTTTCCAGCAATTGAGCTGGCAGAGGTGGAACAGTTCCTGCTCTTGCTTGTTTTCCCCTTGTCCCAGGGGCTGCTAGCCCCATGGCAGGGATGATGGAAAAACTGGTGAGTCAGCTTTGCAACTGCCACTGGGAACAGCCTAGGATGTAAGCATGAACCAAAATCAATGTTATATCAAAATTAAAGACAGGGACAATGCTGCAGTTCACTCAGAAGAAAACTCAAGGGTCTCCAAATCCAAATGGGAATTTGAAGATCATTCAAAACCAGCAGCCTATTAGTGTCCAGCACAGGGAACTTAATCAGTCTGTTTACCGGAACTGGACTTGAACCACTAATGAAATGAAAGTTGCTTGGAATAAATTATCACAGTGACAGCATTGAACCTTGCTGTTGTTAACCACATAAACTTGAAACTGTTACTCCTTGTCTCAAGTTTATTCTATATTTACACTTCTACTCCAGGTGGAACTTGCACTAGCAGTTCTTCAGTGCACTTAACTGAATCGTCAGTAGAAGACAGAAAGGGCTTTTGTGATTAGACTGTACATTTGAATGTCTTTCTATGCAAGTTCCAAGTAGCTTCATATGGGGCAGTAAAATGTCATAACAAACTGCAAAAACCTACCAGAAAAATACTGTGCATTCCATGCGGACAGTTGAAGCTGTGATAAAGAATTACATACATATTTCTTTTTTATAAAGAAATTATGTAAAATTTCTTTTAAAATAAGTAATGCAAATTTGTCTACTCAAACCTTTGGTATGTATTTATTTCCTGTATGAGGACCTATAATCTAGGGGAATAAGTATGGATTAGGGAAGAATTTATAGTTGTAATCGTGCCAACATTGACTATGTGGCTTCTGATAAGCTGTCTGTATCTCATTTTCTTGCATTTATAAAATGGTCTACAGTTCCAAAAGGAGTTCAGTAACACCAAATTAATAATTTGCGGTAAGAAAGGCAGTGTTGACTTTTGCCACTTTGAAAGCAAGAATAGCTCACAGGTGCCCCACCTCCTTTGGGGCTATGTAACACCACTGGCCAGCAACTGGGGAGCAAGTGGCAGGACTCCAGCAGCTTCAGTCCTCCCTTGCTCAGCTCTGTTGGTGCATGGGACATGCTGCATTGGTGGTCCAGGTCAACCAAGGAAGACAGTACTCAAAAAGCTCTGCTTTAACGTTGGGTTGTCATCGTTGCCAGCAATCTGCTGTCCACAACAACTCCTATTTGTCTATTCCTGAACTCAGTCCTCATAGTCATGTGTCTCATTTTAAGCACTTCTAAGAAAGTATTAGAAAGCCACAGGTGAGGTGCTGAGAATATAACTATAAATACTAAGCGATAACATAGCCACTTAATTTCTAGCACTCTTGTTCCATATATTGTTACTGCCATGCTTTCTTGTGTTTTCTGATAATACCTTCAGTGCTTATAAATAGTGCTGACCTCACTAAGGAAGCTGATAAAAAATTTAACACTTAGTTGTAAAACTATAGCCTCTAAGAATCCATCAGTGCAACAGACATTAAGGTAATTCTTTTCTATCGATGGACCTTATCAAAACTGAGATGGAATTTACATTTTACTGGTAGAGATAATGATGCAATTTATTTGAAGTTAAAAACACCCCCAGCAAAGGAACAAGGAAAATGACTGGCAGTTAACTATTAAGTCAATCAATGTGTTTTTCCTGTGAGTCAGTCTGTTCATTATCATAAAGACTTATTTTCAGTCCAAATCCCTTTTTCATGTCTGAACTCCAGCAAACAGTGTTAAGACATCAAGTATTTGGGAAATAGCATTCTTCTAATTCAAAAAGACATATGTAAACGGCAGTGATTTAGTTTTTCTGGAAGTGAGAAATTAGTCACCAAAGTGTTTAAACCATCATGTGATCTTGCAGTTCCTCAGTAAACCTCAGTAGGTTCTCTGGGAATCTTGGCAGTTTTGCGCCCACAGAATGAGGTTTTTCTGAGTAGGCATGTGGAGTGTCAAAGTCATCAGATAAAATTGACTTCAGGCGGTGCAGTGATTACAGTCCTTGTAAGATTCTTACTTCCCACAGCCAGGCAGTGTATTAATGAGCTTGCCTCTTAAAAATAATTCAGAAGATAAAAGGACAGGATTTGTAGGGGGGGTGTTTTTGTAAAAACTGACTGCAGTGTAGTTCAAGAGTGGTGGATAATAAGAAGGGACATTCTTTTAATCCAGCTTTGGCTTTGACTCAATTCAGAGACTCTATGGACTGATGTAAATTGTGCCAAACTCCTGATGTTCCAGCAGGTTCATTCTGGCAACAAGGGATGTTTGGTCTGTATTGACACCTCCTCTGTGTCCCCTTTCATTTGTCTGTGCACTTGGCCTAACAACCGCAGATGGGCTGCTTAGCAGACTGCTCGCTGCTTGGGGACCTCACCCCAGAATCCATGCAAGACCATTTCTGCCACATTCAAGGCCACTTCAACAGGTATAAGGGAGTCAAAGTTACTGGCATGTACCTCAGCAATGTCACCCTCTGTTTCTGGCTATTTCTAAAGCCACCTGCAAGAGCTTCGAAGCAGGAAAGAACTTCCCACTTTCTGGTTTTCTGCCTCCATCCTTCTCTCTTGCAAGGCAATGTGTATTTTTTAATACTAAAGGTTCTTTGTCATCTCAATCTAAAAGAAAAGAACATGCATCTTGAAAATTATTCTGATATAGATCTTACTGGTTCCTCATTACAGATTTTGACAGCTAGTGTCACCTGGTGCCTGTTTAATATAATTCCTCATGCCACATAGAGTAACGGTGATTGCAATATCATGTTAACATTATGTATGTGTGAGTAACATTTATGCTGTAAATTTTCAGTCTATGCTGTTCTCAGAGTAGACTGAGTTGGGAAGTCAAGTTCCCACTAGGATGTAGTAGGTATCTGCTTGCAGAGCACTTTTCCTATTGTGCTGATTTGCCACCATGGCATTTGGTAGGAAAGAGGTGAGCTCGGAGCATATGTTGTTTGCGTGTGACTACCCAGTGAGAAGCACATGAACTCATTAGAAGTTGTCTCCTGAGCTTTCTGCTTGAACCTAAAGGCAGTATGTCCAGGAAAAACGTCATATTCCCTGGCTTCTTTGCATGTGGATATTGTTTAGGTTTGTGCACATGTAGACAACAAGGCACAATCTTGTTAAAATTGTTTCCTGTTACTATTCACTATTTTTCTGTATTAGCGCATGAACCATTTTGCTTTTTCTTGGAAATACGTTGCTGTGGTTTTGTACAGTTATGAATAGCAATTAAGAAAGAAGAGTAAGCACACTTGGTAAGTAGTATCATTCTTGGCTCTCTCTAGATTTTTTACATTTTCTAATCAAGGTTTTCTTTAAACAGATCTTTATTCTGCAAGAAAATACCCCACTTCTCCAGTGTTTCTTTTTAGGCAAAATCAGTTAATATGAGTATTCTGAAACCAGAGATTAATAAGCTTCTCTTAGCATCAGATGTTGTTCCCTGCAACTTTTCACATGTTGCAGATGTCCATTAAGTATCAATTACGGGCCTGAGCTTGTTCCCATTAAAGTGAATGGGAGTTTCACCCTTTGATTTTTAGCACATTTCCTTTGGAATGAAGCCTCAATTCAGCCTTTCGCCAGCTGGATAACTTTCCTCACAAAAGTAATTGAGCAAATGGAATTATCCATGTGCTTAAAAGAGACCCTGCACTCAGGTTTTTTGGAAGAGTCTTCCAGAGGCACCATGTCTCACACAGCACAACTGCAGTTTATAGCCAACAGATTGGAATAGCTGCAGTCTGAATAGCACTTCTTCAGCTACAGTGTGAACTGAACTTTGTGTTCATTTGCAACAGTTCAGGAGAAAATAGACCTCTCCTAATGCCTTCTAAGTCTTCCAAGTTCCAGAGGAAATTACTTGAGCTGATGCCTGATTCTAAATTGGTTTCATCTCCCTCACTTTACCTCGGTAAAATGGGGGTACTCCTCACAAGGATGCAAAAATACAACAGTCAATGCTTGCAGGAAGATCTGAAGATAAATATCATGTAAGAAAGGCTGTTAATCATAAAACCATCCATGATGGCTGATCTGCAAGTGCTATCAGTAGGTTTATGTTACCTGTGAAACTTACGCTTTGTGTTTTTCTAGAAAGAGAGTGGGGAAATTGGCATCTAACACAATTTAAAAGGATGTGAAAAAACCCTCAAAAAGAAAATAAGGCTCTTCTGACTTTTAGAAATCTTTATAAATGCCATTTAGTGTCATTTTCAAATACCTTGAAGGGATCATAAAACTTTGCCTTTCTCTGATCATTGTACCGCTTAGAAGAGGAAAGGTATGAACAGCCATAACCCTGGCACATTTTTAACAATACTCAGGACCAAAGGGGATTGTAAGATGGAAGCTTTGATAACAAAAACATAAAGATGTCATTGTCAACTATCTCAAAATATACATGGTGGTTGTAAATGTCACATAAGCCTACAGCTAAGTGATGGATCAGGATTTCCTGTGTTTTCAAAGTGCTCCTCTTGATGAATACTTTAACTCCTTCTCAAACAAGTAATTTTTGTGTCCCACAAGTTGCTTTCTGTCCTTGTGCTTTGTATCACTAGAACAAAACCCCTCATTTAATATAAGATGCATATACAGGTTAGAATTTCAGTTCTATTCTGCGTAAAGGAAAAACGGAATACTTGGAAAGTGTTTGGAAAAAACATGCATAATATTGTAAATCACTTCATTAGCAATAGTGTGAAATTTTCCCTCTTCATTAATATAATTAAAGTGGTAAAATAAACTGAGTATTGGAGCTGTAAGGACTAACTTGTACCCCAGTAGAAGTCTTTATTCAGCAGAGTATTTAAGCATACACTTAAAATTAAGCATTTGATTATAAGCTGCTTGGTTCAGCTCAGCATGCAGTAGAGCACTTTGCAGAGAAAACCAAGAGCTGCTATACTCTTGTATAGTTTGCTCAGATAAATGTGCGTATTTTTTGGCAGAACCATTGGACTTTTATTGGGGTTTAGAGATATTTTTACTTTTTTAGTGCCAGGCTACGGAATAGAATCAAGATAATGATTTCTCAGTAGAGCTGCAGGTGCAAAATACATGAACCATCTACTGCCAAGATTTATTTAAGTGCATTAGGTGTTTGGAAAGAAACTTCATCACATTTTAAAATCTATAATCCCAGTAAAAATTAGGAGATAATTGGAAAATTACAGGCTGGTGGGGAGCCCAACTCAACTGTTAAAAACCTGTTCTACAAATTGCAAGCCATTAATAATTAGTATTACAAAACCTATTACATCTTTGATTGGGGGGAAATGGACTGAGGCTAGTATTACATTATTCAATTATATTGGATTCTATTTGGTATGTGTTCTACTCTAAGTGCAGTCTGTAAAAGGATCATGGTAGCAACTACCCAAAATGTTAATTAATTTGTGTATAGAGCAAATAGCACACATAATAATTTCATATAGTGCAGCTCTGTTGACTGACAGTGGAAGTGCTGTTAGACTCACTATGGTTAATTAGATTTCTTTATGCATTGTACCGTAGCACTACAGACAATCACTTATAAATGAGTTTATTAAAATCCCTACATTCATATAGTGGAAAAAAAAGTTAAACTCTGCTTCTTGAATGTTTATGTTGCCACCATTGCATACTTTGCCTCTCCATTAAGTAAATGGAAGATGTCACTAGGAGAACGTAAACCAAAGTAAAATCCTAAGTCAAAGCAGTCTGTTAGTTAGCAGATCAAGTCAAAAGACCTCAGGGATCAGAGTGGCCTGCTAGCTGGTAAAGAGCTTACTAAAGACCTGATCTTTCCTAGGATTTCATTTTCTGCTAGCTAACTTAAATTACATACATTTCCAATTTATAAATATTAGTCATATCTATCCGAGCAGCTGAGAAGTTCAATATTTATTTCCCAATTTGTTGCATTTTCCACCACATTTCATTCAGTCTGTTAGCACTGCAATAAATCTATCCTCACATTTATTTCCCAGTTTTTCTCCTCTGTTTCTCCTGTTTTCTGTATGCTCATTAGGAATGCCTTGACATTACGATCTTGCCACTGTGAGGATTTCTCTCTGTTGCCACTATGAGGAAAACAGCTTCATAATGTGTATTTATATGGCAGTATTGCTATATGAAATACCATATAAAACATATTCTGCATTACTTGCATGTTACACGGGAACAGTCCATTTTAAAGTCTTGATCACAAGTCCCTTTATCAATATAAATGTCAATGCAAAAGTAAACATCAAGGTTAGGAGGAATATCTTTAAGATGTGGAACAGAGAGTTCTCCTTGAAAATTCTGCCTGCAGCTGCTGCCCTGTCTGAGCTGAACAGTTCAGACACATAAAACAAAAAGGAATTGACCAACAAGTTTAAGTTGCATCTATTTGTTTCCCTTGTGCAAAGGGTTGTTATGTAAACTCTGTGGTTAGTTTCCCCCAGAGATCCAAGAGCTTGTGTAGTGGTTGGTAATTTATGGTTGTAGTCAGGAATTACTTTGAAATCACAATATTATGGGGAAAGCTCTGTAACAATTGAACTGAGCTGTAGTGACAAGAATTGGTAAAGAAGGGGACAACTGGAAGACCAAGGCAAGGAGGTAACTTGTTATTCTAGCCACATGTATTGATAGTGCCAGAGTAAGTGAAACATTTCTATATTCAGTCTGTTTGGAGAAAAAAACCCAGGTAATACAGGATTTATTAACCATAACAGAAACATTTTTTTCAGTATGATTCATGCCTCCAAATCCTTTGGCTCCTGTTCAGCACTCCTGTCTTTTTTTTTGTTCAACATATTAAATGTGTTGTGCGTGGCGTGGTTCAGCAAACTGCAAAGTCATCCAAAGGAGAATTGGAAACATATTTTTATTACTGAATTTGTTTTAAGGAGTTGAAACATGTAATAGATCTTTTGAACTAAGTCCTCTCTTAGTTCCTCTCTTAGTTTCCTCTCTTAGAATTCTAAACAGTGGCCTTTCAACAATATATTTCTGTTAAAGTCCTCTCTTTTGCTTGTTGATAAATGTCTACAGTAGTACAGCACAGTAGAGCACCAGAGCCTTGACACTAGAGGTTATTCAAGATCTCCTAAATGGAATAGGAAATTCTAGAATTAACATGCTAATTCCTTACAAATTCCTATTAGCCTAAGAAGGAATGACCAGAGTTCAAACTCCTGTTGAAATGTCTACAATCAAGGCCATTGTTACTGTTTTTTCTGCACTGAGGAACAGTTTAGATGTGAAAACACCGTTCATGGCACACCACAAAACAGACATTTTGGCACTTAAATCTTCCTGGGTAATGGAGCTAGCTTGCTGTGACTACTAAACTCACACCCATTTTTCACTTAGTATCAAACCCCAGATTTCCAGAAATGCAACTCTGAATCAGATGTACCATCTTCCTGCCTTCAGCCAGCTGGTCTAAAAATGTTATAGCAGAAGTACATAGGTGAGTCCTTTCTTCTCTTGCATATACAAATGCAGCCTTACACACACAAAAAGCGCATGAAAAAGAGGGTATTGTTTACTACCTAAGATATAGCTATAAAATATATATCCTATGAAGTTATATTCACTAAAGCATAAATAAATCTGAATAGAAGTTTTTGCTTTTCCATGGGTTTTTTTTTTGTTTGGGTTTTTTTTTGTATGTTTGTTTGTTTGTTTTTCTTTAATTACCACTTCCTCACTGGATTACTTCATGGATGTGCTTTCAGGAATGGTGGAGTATTAAAAGATGTACCTATAAAGTCATAGAGCATTTGCATACTTGAATGAACTGTGAGACCTAAGGCCAATCAGATAAGAAACTACCAACACATGAAAACCAGATTTCTGTGACATCCATGAGCCCACATCTGATTGAATATATATGTGTATATATATTATCAGAAATCTTCCTCTAAAAGTATTGTGCCCTCTTAACTCTAGCTACACGGACAGCTATCGTGTGGAGAAGATTTGTTCCCGGAATGCAGCTAGCAAGCTTTGGAAAAGAAAACCCATAGTGAATTGGGGCACAGGAAAAAGAGTTTTATTTCTTCATACAGCATGAGGTAACCTTAATACTTCATTTTACCCTGAAATCTCTTCTAAACAGTGGCCTTTTAACAGTATATTTCTGTTCAAGTTTTATTTAATCTGAAATATTCATTTATATTTGGGAGGCCACTTTCAAAAAGTCAAATATTGTACAGGGACAATGGAGTGGAACTGCCTGCATACAGGAGCTGCAGAATGGGAGCACCACTGCAATATTTTCTGGCATGATAATTAATTTCCTTGTTCTTTAGCAGAATTGTCAGATACAAGCCCTTAGATGCTTCAGGGAGCCAAGCTTTCATATGCATTATATATGCATCACAAAAATATGTTTTTACGAATATGCCTTGTAGAATTCATGCCCTTCATTCATGAATCTGAATCCTGTTTCCTACAGATATTTAAATTACAGTTGCTACTAATAGGCTTCTAGCACAGGATCTTATTCTCTTTTAGAAAGCAATGGCAAACAAGAAGGAAAAGAACTCTGATTTTATTTTTTAACAAATAACCCAGCTTTGCAGAACCAACCTGCATTTTGCTACCATGGCATCTTTGGTCTGCTCATTTGAGGCAGTCCTTTCACCCCTGCTTTATCTCATCTGCCTGCATGGAAGTCTGGCTGGGTGGTAGGTTCTGATGTCCAGATTCCAGCACAGCTGAGCAGTGCTATCATTTGCCACTACTTTACGAAATATTGCTCTACACTGCTTTGTCTCTCTTTGCTGTGTGACTTTCCCCTTTTCCTTAAAGATGCACAACCCAGATATGGTTTTGTGCGGTGCTTATAGAAGATACGGAGAAGACTAATTCCCTGTTACTCTTTTTTTTATTTCCTACTGGGCTTTTTTCAGGAATTTCTTTCTGTAGAACCCTTCTGGGAATCCCCCCTGTGTTCTAGGATTTAGCTAATCAAAAACCTTCCTAGAAGTTCCTCAGAGCTTTGTACTAATTCCTAGCTGTAGACCTTTTCTAGGATTCTACTGATCTAGAATTTTTCTGGGAATTTTTGAAGAGCTTTTCAGATATTTCCCAATGGCTTTCCAAGGACTCATGGATTTGTTATTGCTACCATGTTTACCTAAAATCCCTGCCATGGCACCTAAAACCCCGAGGAGACTTAGAGCTCTCCTTGAGATAGCTACCTAGACCCTGTCCCTTGATATCTCGATCCCTAGATACGATTGCCTACAGCCTGTCCCAGCACACCTATGTATTCTCTTACAGTTTTAGGGAACTTTCCCAAATACAATATGCTGGAATGAAATGCTAAAGAAAGTCCAAAAGATTTCCCATGAAGTACAAGGCTGATCCCTGTAACTGGTTTATGGGAGAAGGATGTATTTTTCTTAGTTTACTAGTTACTAAAACTGGGGAGGACAAAAAGCAAGGAATATTGCTAGAAAGGAGCATCAAATGAGTTCAAAACTATGAGATGTCACAGGAACTGACTTCAGAATATCACACAGTGATGGAGCAACTCCATACTCATCATGCAGTGAGTATGGAGTTGCTGTTGATAAAGTACTGAGAACAGACCTATACTCAGAGTAGAACCACAGTCACATCTGAAAGGATGAAAATGGCATAAGTTCAAAACACATAGGCTTTCCTTCCCCTGTCACTCAGTATGTGACTTGAATGAAGAGCTTGCTCTTCACCCCTAATGTTCTCATATTTTATTGAAGATGCAACACTCCAAGAAGACTGAGTATAGTATCAAGCAACAGAAATAACACACAAAAGCACAGGAGAGGACTGAGATATACAGACAAAATTGAAGATAAAACACAACTGTATTAAAGTCACTGTATTAAAAAATAAGTAGACCTGATTTTCTTCTGCATCAGAGCTTCCTTATGCCACTTTGTCAGAATAATAGGGCCATGAAGTGTGCATGACTGTAATTACTCCTACTGCAAAGGTCCTTTAAGCTGACAGACTGGTATAAATGGAGCATTGTATAAATGAGAATGAGTTCAGTGTGGAGTAGATTGCACGTTCCTCTGAATTCCGAATGCCTTCTAAAATTTTAAGTAAGGAAAGTGTCAGGGATATCTCCCTGTATGGCAACTATGAGTATTTCAGGGTCACTCTACATCTTTACCTCTCATACAGTTATGGCACAAAGGTGGTGAAAGCGCTGCAAAATTGTACTGTTAAAATTTTGCACCAACTTAGTTCAGCTGTGATTGCGAAAGAGACTCAGACTGTGATACCCTGCATGATATAGATCAGTTCAGAGGAACGTCCCAAGATTCTAGAGGAAACAGAGCAAAGAAAGGAGAAACACAGCCCCAAAATAGTTAACCCTTTTTGTCTTGCAAAGGGTCTATGTCTAGCGTTCCAATTGATTCATCCAACAGTTGTGCTGAGACCAAAGGATGCTTTAATGAGGGATTCTCTGCAATTCCTTCCTCGACTGAAAGGCTGGCCTTCTGTGGCAGCAATTCTTAGGTGTCAGAAGGATCAAATGCCGTGTGGAGTATGTTCTCTACTTACATAATAAATAGATGACCAGCCTAGAAAGAAGCTTTTAAAATCATAAGATTTCTCTAGGGTAGGATGAGGTCAGAGGAGCTGAGGATGTAATATAAGTCTCTAACAAGGAAATTGAAAGGCAGGTGAGAGAAACTGCCTTTCAAGATTCTCCTTTATTATCTCCGTTTCTTCACTGAAATTCATATCAGGACAAGACTCACACAACACTTTGACAATCTTGTAAGTCTGCTACAGTATAAAATGTACTGCTCTGCTCAGGTGAATTGTACCCTACTGTGTCTGTGTAGGTTAATGAAATCTAATCCCCTACTCTTGATAAAACCCATTAAGAGGTGACCAGCTGCTTCATTTGGAATCCCAGCTCTGCTGTATCTCCCCTTCTCTCCCATCTGTCAATCAACAAGATTTGTCAGGGAAAGTTTTCCATTTATCATATTGACTTCTGCAGCCCTGAAGGTTTTGGATCACTTTGAAAAAGAATTGCTGTAAAATGCAATAATAAGGAATATCTCTGGCACCTGATTGTCTGGTTTGGATTGGTTTATTCTGGGAGCAGTCTCTCTAGAATGTATTTGATACATTTGAATAAGATTATACCGATTTTATACTATGTTGTTGGGAAACATTTCCTGGCTATGCTAGACCTTTTGTACCCTTACTGTCTTTTCAGTCTAAATAGATGAATGGCTGCGCTGGAGCCTTTAACTGCAAAAATCACTAGATAAATTATCATGATGAAAATATAACTGGGGATTTGGGGTATCCTGAGACTTCTGGCCACATACAGCCTTTTGTGAGAAGAGTTAACTGGATCTGATTAGTGTTTATGGAATTCTAGCTTGTGAAATGACTGCTGAGCCAAGATGCACCCACCAAAATCCTGGTTCTGCAAAGCACTTAGTCATTATCTTAAGTTCTTTACTGAAGGGGAGCCTGAGGCTAAACAAGTTTTAAATGGAAACATAACCTTAACTGCCACATATAAATTGGTAACTTATATGGAGAAACTTTCATTATTATACTTTCATTCAGAAAACTCAGTGGAATTAGTCAAGAGCCATAAACCTGCCATCATTGACAGGCCTAGAGGATAATCCCTGATTAGAAATGTCCTCCAAGGCACATCTTTTGGTATTAGCCTAATTTTAAAAAAGGAGGGTTTGTGCTACTGAGAAATGCATGTTCTTAGCAACAAAAGTGAAATTGAATCATATCCTGCAATGAAGCCTGAAATCTGTGCAGCCCAATTCTATAGTAGTCTTACCTAGTTAGAAATATATTATGCAATTGTGCTGTCTCAAAAAGCAGTGCTCATCAGCAAAGCAGAGACAGTAGGAACAAGAACAGATACTCGAGAGTGCTTTAGTGAGGAGGAATAAAAAAGAAAGGAGGTGATAAAGAAAATCCAGTCAGTGCTGGAGAAATGGGAGAAATAGTGATGCTCTGATCTCTGACCTTTTATTAACAAGCTAGTCACTTCCAGAGGACAGTGATTCATTGCAGGGCACCTTATCTGCATTTGAACAGACTCACCCCCAAGGCATTCCTTTGTCATATACTGTAACTACAGCTGGCAAAATATTCCCTGTACTAGTGGAAATAGATTTATAAAGTTTAAAGTGTTACTTTATCCTGTCTGCAATATGAAAGAACCTTTAATGAGATTTAGAAAATTATGGATAAAGCCTAGTTAGACTTTTGTAATAAAACATACATTGACATCTCTAACTAATGTGTATTGTTGCAGCGTAAGCCTATAGAGAAGAAAGGGTGCCTTATTTGAATTACAAATTGATAAAAGGAGTATGATACTGTATTTGAAGGTGGTACAAAGGCTGAAAGTGTCCACAGGAAAAGAAAGAATAAAATGTCTTTCTTGATCTTGCCAACTGTGTTTTGCAAATCAAATTGAGGAAGAATTACTGCTTTAAATCAACCATTGGACAGTTGATGAGAGGTAAGAAACATTCTTTATACAGAATGGGTAAATGGTTCCACTCTGATTACCCTTTCAGACAAAGTTTGGTAAGCCCTTACTAACCATGACTCTTTGAGTTGTCCCAGTGAGAAGTAACCAACAGGTTGAGACACCATTCATTTAAAAATCTTCTCAGGACATGCTCAGTATCAATATACAAACCTTTCAAAGATAACCAAAACAAATAATTGTGTCTGTGTGGTTCCACTTGGAAGGGGAGCTTTGAATCTTGCAAATATAAGATTGCTTTCTTTTGTGACATTCACCTTATTCCTCTGGATGACTTTCAGTCCCACCTACGCTGATTTGTATTGCTTCTGAATGAAGGGTTGGATATAAACACAACTGCCCAGTGACCCTATCTGGAGCTAATAGCTTTGCTATTTCCCAATCTTGTTTTACAAATAATCAGAATGTATGTAAATTATGTAAATGCCATTGTTGTTTCTTCCTTAGTACAGGCTATTTTCCCTTTGTTCCTAGTCACAGCTGGTTAATTGTCACTATACAATCTGGATGGTTCACTTTAAGCTCTCCACATGTCATTAGGGTTTCTAGTACAGTCATATTAAATATTTTACCAGATATGTTATATATTCATTCTTTTAATGCTTGTGACTTGTGATGCATTATCATTAGCTGCACCTTATCTGAATATCTCATAACTTGAAAGCCCACGTATGCTTCCACATTCTTTTACTTTCTTTCCACTCTATGACCTTGTTTTCATCAGGGGAAAATCCAGATACAAAAGTAAAGCAAGAACCATGACTTTGCTCAGAAGTTTTCCAGTTTGGCTGTGAGAAGACTATTCTCACTGTGAAGTGTGCCTCTTTTGTCATTAAGATGTGCTGCCTAGAGAGTGGATGTGACATATTATCAGCCTGGATGACAGACCAGCAGCATGCCACTTTACATAGTCCTCTCTCACATTTCACTTTCTTGTAGCTTCTTAACTAGTCAATGTTCAGATTCAAGGGAGCTTTGTAATGAGTGAAAATCTGTAAAAAACATTTTGTGATCATTATATCTCAGAGACAGTACCTGTCCCAGTAATTCAGCTACAAGGTCAGTTTGTAGACTTTCACTTTCAACAGAACTGTGAAGCATTGAAAGCAGCTACCCTAACCTCCTTTGTCTTATTCTAATCCCCTTATCACTAGCCAAAAAATATCCTCTAAGACATCACATTTCAAGCATCTGCAGGACTTATTTTCTGTGAATTTTGCCATGTCACATAGACTAATGTCACATCTGTAGACCTGTTTGATTTGACCAGCCTTGTTTTCAGTCTTTTTAGCATTCCATTTTGATGATTATTCTAATAACACAACACCAAATTCTTATATTTACTAGGTAAATTTATTTCGTGCAAGTGGCAATCCCAGAATGCAAAGTCTGTTTAAAGTGATCTAAGAAGTATACTGGGAAATTCTCCTATTAAGAGAAAATCTCTGCCATCATAAAGCTGCTGAAAATAGGTCTTTGCACCCACCCTTCACCTACCTCTAACATGCATGTGTAAAGAGAGCTTGTGTCTGGAGGACTTCTGCAGCAGACAAGGCATGAGAGCATGAGACAGTCCTAATAGGGCAAGAATTTGAACTTTTTACCGGTAACAGGTAAAGCTGATTCCATGTAGACAGCTGAGAATGTGGGAGATGCAGTTTACCCTCTGTTACCACTTTTCTCCAGCTCCAAATATCTGCCCTGTTTACTTTTCTCCTGTTCTTCTCATGGGTCTGGGTTTGAGTCTGTGTTTTGATTTAGTGGTCTCCTTGGGCACCTTCTGCTCTTGCGAGTAATCCTTATTGATAAAGAGCTCAGTTAGAGGCAATAGGGCCTTAAATCTAATTTTTTGGCATCTCTACTTGTATTTATGACCAACTATTCTTGTGAATAAAGTTTTAGCTTGTGGTAAACAATGGTAAATAATGCCAACAGCTACAGTCTGGTTCCAGCTATACCAGCTCAAATGAGTTGAAAACTTTAATGTGGAAAACTGACTAATTCCATGTTATTTGGGAAAATTTCTCCCCCAAGCAGATTAGGAATTTTCATAGTGATGTTAATTAGTCATTTTATTTGTTAAGGCACAGTGGAAAGATATCATGGAACTACTAAAAAAGGATAAACCTGGATATCAGAAACTACCTGGTAGCTGGGAAGCAGATAAAACCTTCCTCCTTTTATAGAATCATCGAATAGTTAGGGTTGGAAAGGACCTTCAGATCATCTAGTTCCAACTTTGTATGGCAAAATGCTTTCACCCTATTTGCACTGCACACCCAACATCAATGTAGCACTATTCAGGTAACAGGGGACAATGCAGCCAATAAAGAACGTGACTGGAAGATTGTAAGGAATACACTTATTCCTTATCGTTTGAAAAATACTGATTTAAACTGGTGGTTATGGTAACTTTTGATGTGACACAATAGCAGAAGCCTATTGTCATTAGTCTGTAGCCCTTTTCTTTAACTCAATATATAGGTAGATAGATATTTGATAAGTTATGTTTGCTACTTCTGCTACTAGCAAGATAATGGGGTTGGATCTGGTAATTACTGGCTGCCTGCTCTCTGGGTTTGGCCTTCTGAAGTCTGTCAGGTTCGAGTGACAAGCAATTGAAGAATGGAACAAGCTCTGTCATTATATTAACAATATAGATCATGAAGCTGTCTAGGAGAGAGGAAATAAAACAGACAGGTGTTGGGGTTTTTTTTCCCCTTTTGGTGTAGATTGTTCTCCCATTTCCAAGAAATAGACACAAGAATGAAGCTCCCAAATCTGCCATTTCCTCCTAACTTCCAGTGACCCTTCACTGCTCTGTGGCCATTAATACCACATTTAAGAAAAGAGCCTCGGTAGCAGAGTAGTGTGATAGAAAATGAATGCAGTCCAGAATTCTTCTGTTTGAAGGATTCCTGGGTGCTGTGATATATTGTATTTTAGCACACTTGTTTTCCTCTGACCTCCCCTTCTTTCCATGCATAGCTTCTGGGCCAGGGCAAATGCTCAGTTAGGTGCAAGAGAAGGATGGTGCAGCATTGTTGGAAAAGTGATGGAAAACTTCCCCTTCTCCTTACCTTTGCACCCCACTTCAGGAGATCATCACATTTAAATGGAGGATCTTCTCTTTGGAATGATTTCAGAGATATTCACAGACTTCACATAAGCACTTACATGGCTTGATAATTTCAGAGGAGCAGCATTGCTTCAGCAGTATTTTTAAAAGTTGTGGATGGGAGTCTTACAAAGGTGAACTGATTCATTCCCACCTCTGGTATAGCCTGGCTGTGTGACCTTGGGCAAGGCACTTTACACCTGCTGTGTAAAATATTGCTGATGCTTATCTAGATTAAAGAAGAGCAGTGAGGCGATGTTCATTAATTATTGTTGGAGAGTGGTCTGAGATCCAGTCCAATAAAAGTGTAGGATACAGTGCTTTGCCCTTCTAGAATACATTCATTTGAGGAAGGTAAAGCATTATATCTTCCACTTTTATATGAAAAGGAAGGAAACTAAAACACCACCTGGAAGCCTTATTTTAATTGGCTTTGTTGTTTGGGTTTTTCTGCACTGTAACCAAGGCTAAATTCACAGAGGTATTTTTAAAACATGAAAAGATGCAGATAGGCACCTTATGTAATTTGCTTAAATAGTCTGGGAATCTGATCCCAGTAGAGTCAGGGACCTAACATGGTTGGGTGGCTTCATCAGTCCCAAGGGAATACCCATCTAGGTCCTTAGGAGGCTCATTTTCTCTGGCAGTTTAAACTGCAAGTTCATTATTTGCAATACTTAAAGACACAGAGCAAATATTCCAAAAGCATCATGAAGTCATTTTACAAAAGAGCCCTCCCTGTCAAGTAAGAGTTTGGAAATATTCTGCAATAGGAAGCTTAGGGGTGAGCCATTATTAAAATGTTGCCCTTATTTCTTTCTGCATGTTAGTCCCATTTCATTTCTGAGCTGAGTTACTATTGAAAGGAGAATGCTGTAACTGGCTCATCCATATGCTATTGTTAGAAGTTTCCAGTTTAGATGTGTGTTTAAAACTCAGCTGTTTATAAATGCATATACAATCAATAGCCATAAATTCAGATTTGTTTTTCTGTGTACTTTTTGGACCTGTTGTAAGCTCTGTAACCATTCTTCTTACCATGAATCCCTCAGCTGATGTTTTCTCCTGGCCATTAAGTTTGTCATTGTTTCATTACTTCTGTGAAAACCACTCCAAAAATGGATCAGAACAGCCCAATCTCTGTATTTCAGAAGAAAACATCCATCTTTGATTTATTCTTTATGAAATAGGTAGGTGCCTCCTTTGAATGTGCTGGGAGGAAATTTGGACTTTGAACTTTAAGGCAATTGTTCAACAATTACTTTTGTATTTGGGAAAGAGAGTGTGTCAGCTGCACCAAGTCCTTTGTTTTTCTGCTCAGTTATACCATTAAGTTAAAAATCCAGGTTAATGTCACAGCCTGTGAAACGTAAATCACTCCTTCCAAAGCACACCAAGGAGAGCAGAACCATCAGTCCTACAGGGCCTTCTGCACTGCGGGAAAAGGGGCAGTTTTTCATAGCACAGAAGGTTTTACCAAAAGCTGGAGCCACGATTCTAAGTAGTGTGGCACTTACAGCATTAACGTTCCGGGCCAGTATTTCCCCAGGTGCAAACTGAGTGCTCAGAGAAAAGGTGTTGGGCAACTACTAATGGCTTTGATTGGGCTCAGGTGGGTTGCCAGTGCCACACTGAGCCGGTGGGTGAAGGAGAAAGTGAAAACCAGGAGAGATTTGGGTCTGTATTTTGTTTTTTAAGTCTATTGAACACTCTCTGTGCTGCATGTATGATACTGCTGTTTAAGTTTTTGTCTTTTGGTGTCTTGGCATGGATTCCTACTGTTCTGCTTTTGAGTTGCTCGATGAGTAACCAGAAATAATAAGTGAATTAGTGGTTGAAGAATGCAAGCTGTTAAGCAGGATGTTTTTGTGGGTGAGGCAGGGAGGAAGCAGTGTTATCTAATGCATGGTCTTCTTAACACCTTATTGTTATAGGTATTTCAAAAACTGCTATTTAGGAGGCAATGCTACTTTGTAAATAATCTGTCTTAATGGTTGTGGTGTCCCATTAAATGCGGTTTTCTCTGTGAATGTGTATTTTCACGTTTAAGAAATGGTGACCGAAATCTGAGAGTGTGTGATTCAAATGGAGAACGCTGAATCCTGGTGCAGCATGTCAGAGAGCTGAGTGTCTTCTTTGCATACAGCTGCATGCTACCATATGGTTGGCTCTGTGGGAAAGGCCCTGTTGGCTCTTGTGGAGGCTGTGTGAAGTGTGCAGTTCCCTGTGATGCTCTCTGCTTGTTCCACTCAGAGCTTGTCCTACTTGAAACACAAAAATAAAAGGAGGAAGATGTTGGGGAGGGGGCAGGGACAGTGAGGTTACGAGGGCTGCAAAGACTTGTATGGAAAAGTAAGTGAGCTTTTATAGCTGTGTGCACATGCACATGTATAAAGAGCCTTTTGTGTCTTCTGATCTCATGAAGGTAAGAAGAGCTTAACAGTAGCTGTGCTGCTACTTTACATCCATCTTTGCTTTGATGATTATGGGTTCCTGTGCTGATGTTACATTTTGGCAGTCAGTATGTGCATTTTCTCCCTCCCCCCAACACACATGCTTTTTTTCTTTCTCTTTGCAAGATGTGCTGGGAGTACAGTGATTGTTATCCTCCTGAATACTTAGTACCAAATTAGATGCTTTTATTCCGGTCGCTGCTCTGAGCAGCAGCTGTCTTGCTTGGATAATAGCTTACTTTGTTTGGTAAAGTTGGAAGAAAATGAAACAAACCGAGGAAAAATCAATAATTCTCCCTGTAATGGAAGGGACGTGTGTCTAGCATAGTTTTTGTCAATATGCATACTGAATCATCTTAAGTACAACCAAATATTAGGTAAGTTCCTTCTATTCTTACTCAGAGGTATAGCTCCAGATAAAGCAGGAAGTGTACTTAGAAAAGAGCATTTATTTTTCCTTCATGTGCTAGAGCTCCCAAGATAGGTACTGCTCAGGTTTTTTAAGTAACTGCAGATGTTTGGATAGTTGGTCTGAAAGAGGCTTTAATTTTTCTGAAAGTAGTGCCACTCAAAATGGCATGGTCTGCACACCCCTAAATTCACAGTGGAAATGTTAGACGGTAAAAGATGAGAGTCGTGTCTTACACTGATTCCCAAAGAAATTGTTGGATACCCGGGTAGGGGGTGGTTTGGTTGTGTTTTGTCTGTTTAATTCATGGTTTTATATTTGTAGTTCTTTGCTTGCCTGGGATCTAGTCAAGATCCTTTGGGAAGGAGTGGGAGAGGATCTTTCTAGAGGAAAAAGTTGTCAGAAAACATTAACCTCATCTGTCATTTCCTTCCTTCCACAGACAAGGGAACAGAGTTTCCTCAGTGTTTTGATTTGCTTCATTTGGGGCTGACTAAGATCAGCAGAGAGGTCAGCATGGTTTGCTGCTGAGCTAATGCTATGGAGATGTCTGATTGTGAACCCAGTGGGTCACCATGAGTGAACTTATGAATTCTAAAATCTTTCACAAGAGGCAGTAGAAATAATAAAAATGCCTTGACTAACACCAGGGAGGAAAAAGATCATTTAAGAATGCAAGAAAGGCTTAATAATTGCATTAGGTATATTAAGCTATGGAGTTGCTTTTCCTTTCTGGAAGAGGCGTCCTGACTTCTAGGATTAGCCTGGACAAGATGCACTGCATTGAACCATCCTGCACTGACAAGTACATGGCTCAGATGGGCTGATGTAAAGAGCCCAATGACATTTTTCCTTTGAGTAGTGAATTTTTCTTAAAGAAGATGTAGGATTTTTAGCTCAAGTGAAACTTAGGTCTTCTGGAATACTCAGTGTTGCTGCCCTCCATTATCTATGTGAGAACCATTTCCTTCAATAGCTTTCTACCTTTTCCAGATTATTTTATTTAAAATCTATTTTAAAACCTGTTGAAGTGTCACCTTGTGTAACAAATCCTAGAGGCACATCACTTTGATGGGATCTGGTACCTACACACTGATGTGGAATAAGGACATTTTCTTTGTTCTTAGGGGCTTTTTAAACTGGGCCAAAAATAAAAAAGCTCCAAGATTAATAAGAGATTTGAAAAGACAAGTGTGAAATCCTGCTTTTGTCCTTTAGTTTTCCTCCTCCCTGCTGAGGCTAAACTAATCAAGAGGTCCAATATGATGAGTGGCCACCAAGTCACTAAGGATAGTATGTGGGTTTTTCCAAGCCCTTTTATCTGTGGGTGTATTTCTGTTTTAATAGTACAATTTTTAAGGATGGCTGTTTGTGAGAACTGAAGGTGCCTTTTTTCTTTATTGTTCTTTGTTTTCCTCATTTTTTTTCCTTTTAGAAAACCATTGCAGAGTGCCACCTTTAAATCATGCTTAGAGGCTCCTGATCTCCACAGTATATACACTGCAGTGGTTTGTGACACTCTT
>NW_009940068.1:23466-28205 GCF_000696875.1 Nestor notabilis
TAAGTCATTTAACACATGATAGTCCCTCCAGTGAGCTGGTGGAAAGTCTTCTTTAGCTAACAGTGTTTGGGAGCTCGAGGTCTTGACTCTAAATGCAGGGATGATTTTAGTATGCAGAAAGCAATTACCAGCCTTGGAACCTGTCCAGAACAGTGAGGCTAATGATGCTCCTCTTCTCAATAGTGCCCTGGTAATACTAATAACCAAAAGCTCACTGTTAATATATGTGCTGTGAGACATGCATTCTAATAGGCAGTTGTGGTCATATACTTCCTCTTCTCGGTTTTCATTTGAATATGTATGAATGCATTTAACATCAGACAGAGCAGGTTGAGCAGTGAATTTGCAAATAGACCTGCAGTATGGAGACTTATAGAATGCTAGCCTTGGTAAAATGGTAGCAGGTAAATTATGGGTGCTGTAGTGTATAATCTGCACTATTATCATAATTGCTATCTGCTTTATCTTTTGACTGGAGATGAAAATATTTTATATAACAGAATTAAATTCCAGTGTTTGTT
The DNA here is from genome assembly GCF_000696875.1 of Nestor notabilis. Lineage (NCBI taxonomy): Eukaryota > Metazoa > Chordata > Aves > Psittaciformes > Psittacidae > Nestor > Nestor notabilis. The sequence goes on from NW_009940068.1 coordinate 23,988, forward strand.
GTACTACACTTAATACTTTGATACCTTTTAAGTATGTTATGCTGTAAAGAATAACTCAAGTGGAATTTAGATCAGTGATTGATTGTAAAATGTCTGAGGTGAAATGCTTGAAGATTGAGTGTAGCTGAGGCTTCTAGAATACTTCGTGATTGTAAGACCTTGAAATTGAATATAAGTTCATTGCTAATTAAATAATAGGATTATTCTTACTACCTTTTGCAAAATTGCTCCAAACTATGACCCTCTTTTGCTCTTCAGGTGTTTTTTGTGATTAAATGATTTATGGCCAATGAGTTCCTAAGACTCTGTATGCCACCCTGCTATAAACCATCGCCTTGTTGATGCACTGGTGTGGTTTTCAGCACTGTTGCACTTACCAGTAGTCAAAGGAGGTGTCTTTCAGCTTTCTGCTTGTGAAAACCTCTGTCCTTTCAGCTCCACAACAGACACTTGGTGTTCACAATTATGGGCTCTAAAACAAAGTGTAGTGGGAGATGCAGCTACATGTGTGGGGTTTGCAGCTGCCGATAAACAAGTCCTGCTGCATTTACCAGGCAATTCTTAGAAAGCCTTCTCTTGCAGTTAGATTTCACTTCTCTATCAAAATTCATTAACACTGGGGTTGGATATTAGAAAGGGCTCACTAACACCTCAATGACCATATCTAGGGTTGTGGCCTTTCTGTATGGACAGACTCAGCCCCCTCTACTGGTGTATTTTCCCTGGAGTTTTCACAAGGTGTGTTAACAGCACAAGGGTTCTTGGTGCATGTGGAAGACCAAGGCAAGATAAAAATAGTGGTAAATCATCATGGAAGCTTAAATGTTTTTCCTTGCTCTGGAATACATGGGGATGAGTTCTGTTATTTGCCTTTGTTATCAAGGATCTCGTGTTCATTTTGCACTGACTGCAAAAGAAAAAACAAAAGAAAGGTTAAGCATTTCTCTAGCTACAACTGTCAGGAGTTGTTAGATCCAGTTCTGGTGTCCTATATGCTTCCTCTGACACCATAAACATCACTGCCATGGGTTTTACTCGTTTGTTTGATGCTGTTCAGATGAATACATCTCGAACTGGTCAAGGGATATGGAAAAGAAATGTCTTGCCCTCCATGTAACCATCTAATAAAGATAAGAAAAATTAAGATTGATTCATGGAAACAGACGATAGTGTTGAGATAATGTAAGAGAGCAGCACAAACTGTCCTTTGTTCACAGCCAACCTGCCAGTGCAATCCGGACAATAAAAGCCAGAGGAGAGAGTTTCTTGTGGAGTATTAAGCACATCTTATACCCTAAAATCAGACTGGAAAACGTCCAGGTACATGTGAAATCTGTTTACATTTTATGGACATACTACGCTTCTGTGACTTGCAGGGTTAACTAAACTCATACATCAAGGTCATGAACCAAGCAAGAAGACTCTCATGCTTTGTTATTATCTCACCTGTGTTATGTACAGCCCCAGCTATCCCAATCCCACTGAAATGGTGAATGGTGCTCTTTGGTTGTAGCCATTGAATGGTGAAGGAAGGGGGAAAGTTGGCTAAAACACCTAGCCTGGCCCTCAGGTACTTCTGGTTTCATGTCTGGTTACTGGGACAGGAAAGTGGGAAAAGGCCTAGAGGGCCAAAAGCAGAATCGATGTTATGAACAACAGAAAAGGGACATCCTACTGCTATGGTCAAAGTCATCCGTTTTCTTTCATACACTATGACTCCTTGGTACATGCTGCCCACTGCCTGGAGCTCCTGAGGACAAAGAGGTTTGTCTGTCTCACTGCAGCTGTCTGTAGTTGCTGGTGTGTGCTTGTGATAAAGCTCTTTGCAAGCAAACACAAAGCATGTTACGCTTTGATTCACAGGATATTAAATCTTGTGTGGAGTCAAAGAAACAATTTGCTGTGTGGCACAGAATGACCTGTCCAACTGTAGCTAGTGACCTTTATCCAAATGAAAAACCTTCTTACAAACATCTGCCTTATATGAAAGAGATTTCTTGAAAACATAAGCTGAATACTTGGGAACTGTAATGCATTTTGATTAAGTAAGAATGGTTCTTGTGAAGCTTTGGGAGCATTTCTTTACCATATGATAAGCCACGGTAGAAGGCAATAGGAGTTGTCTGTTTTTTGTCACTTTTGGTTTTCCATCCCAGTTATAAGAACGTGGATGTGGCACACGTTGGAGCACTGCTGCTTAGGTCTCTGAGGACTTACCTGGTTACTTACTAAAGGTAACAGCTATACAAATGTTACATGACAATTGGATTTCTGAGAGCAAGTAAAAAGCTTCAACAGGATATAAACAGCTCTTAAGGCTGGATCCAAAGCTCGGCTGTCTAATTGAGCTTTGATAAGCACTACTTTTTGGCACCTAATAACCTGGAAATGTGCATGGGTTTGGGGTTTTTTTGTATTGTAATGTATATTACACTAAAGACACTGGGCTGTACTTGTGTGTTTCTAGTGCGAGGAAGACTAATCCATAAAACTTAATTGCCTAATATGGAAAACTTAGAATCCTACATATTTCTCTATATTATCTGTTGAAAAACAGACTAAATATGTGATTTAGCACAAAACCTAGAACTTAAAAACATCATGATTTCTTTTAAAGACTCATTAAGTGGTAAAAATCTACCGGTTAATCTTAGTAATATAAATGTATACGGGAGTAAATTAACTTGAAGATCTGGAGGACTTAAATTATTCAGATGTGCACTTAAGGGTTTAATTTTTATCTGTAGTTTGTTAGGCTATAGTTACATGTGAGATTTTTTTGCTAGGCTAAAGAGTTCCTGCCTTTTCGTTCCTTCCCTGAGGTGTTCATCCTGCTTTCCCTGGTGGGGCTGCATGGATTAATGTACAGAGCCTTGGAGAATTGGGTGGGTAGGGCAGCTGCTGCTCAAGCTGTTGTAAGCAGCACTGATGGTGAACATCCAAGTGTAGTCTCATTCTCTTTGGATCACTGTTTTCCGAAGTCGTTATGAAATGGGTAATCTAATTCTCATCCTTTACACTTCCTCTAAAGCAATCATTGCAAACATAGCAGGATGCTTTTGGAATGCTTCGCACGCTCTTTGTTTAGTGTGCCTTTTTCCTTAGGCTTCTTAAGCAAGATGAATTGTTGAATATATTTGCATGCTGTTCTGCTTCAAATTATGTATTCACAGATCTTTTTTTTGTCTGCACACAACTAGTTGGGCGTAGACACTCATTTTTAATAAGAAAGTGGCAAGATTCCAAGCCATTGTTTCCTGCTTTTTTGTTTTTTAAAAAAAAGTGTCATTCTCCCCAAGGAATTACAAACTAAGATGAGGCAGATCGAGGGCAAGCGTGTGGTTACGAACAGCTCCTGAATAATTTCATATTAGATGCTCAGTGACGCCTTTGAAAACTTTGCAGGTAAAACAGAAACTTTTCAAGTAAAACAGAATCCATCAGATCAACAATTCCCTGTGCGTGCATCTTCATTTTGTTTCTTTCCCTTTTTATTCTATCTAATGCAAGGAAATTCTAAAATGATTCTGATATTCCATTCAGGCAGAAAACTTTTTGACAAAATTCAGTATGTTTAAATTCTTAAACTTTGGGGTTTTTTCTGAGTTAAATCTCAGCTCTTGTGCAGTGATCTCCAGGTCTCCAGGAGGGTGGCATTTGGAAAGAACACATAAGAACATGGGATGAGCCCTAGCACAACAAGAAGTGTTTTATTTTCCCACCTGGCTTTCAAAGGCACTTTGGCAACATGTCTTTCCATCTCTTTCCTATAGCCCAGTGATGTAAAGGGTCCCCCAGTTTTTGGGCCTGATTTGGGGTAGGGATTTGGACTGAGCTCTTTTGAATGAGCCATCCATAAAAAAAACGATCTCTGTGCCTCCAGTGGACCTCTTCCACTGTGGGTAATGTAGTTGAACCTGTCAACTACAGAGTGATGCTGAGTCAGAAGAACACGCAATGTTGATTTTGCCTATTACAGCTTGCTGATCTCCACTGTCCTTAGACTAGAACACTGTGTATCTTCTGTGGAAAAACTGGCTTGAATAAACATTGTCTTGCAATCTTTGTCCAGAGGTAGTCAGCTGGGTCCTGACACTACGACAGGAACAGCCCTATGGCTGTTCAGTAGCTCTTCCCCAGTGTTTGGGGTTTGTAGATGTAATATGTTATGTGACCTCTCTGTCCTAGAGATAATCACAGAATCATAGAATAGTTAGG
>NW_009940069.1:0-11643 GCF_000696875.1 Nestor notabilis
GGGGGGCGCTTGCTCCTGCCGCCGCTGCTCCGCTGCCTTCCTCCTCTTTCTCCTTTCCCTCCTTCCCTCCCTCCCATCCTTCTTTCCCTTCTTCCTCTCCGTCTGGGGAGTTCCGTCTTGGGAGCTGCCTGCCGGACCGTCGTTTCCTCGGCCCCTTGCAGCAAGAGGTTTTGTTTTCGTGCCCGTAAACAGCACTTAAAGAACAGTTTGAGCGTGGGAAAGGCGCGCTGGGGCTGTATCGCAGTGGTGAAGCCCGCCGGGCTGAAAAGCAGAAGTTGAAGATGAAGACCTTACTTTAAACGGTTTGGGCGCGCCGGACGTCTAGTGTCAGGCTGTGGAGGTGTAGCTATGTACCTTTTTGGCAGTGAGGATTACGAAGTGGTAAGATGGAAACTAAAGATTTTAACTTTTAAAAATAATATTTACTTTTAATGTTTCCTGTCTCTCAGAGTTTATTGGGCAGCTTTGGATTTGTGAGAACTGTTCTTTCCGTTGTTGAACTTCAATACTTACCAATTCTATTGCATTTAAAAATCACATTTTTCTGCAAGCTCTTCAAGTGGTGAGATACTGTTTGCTAGACAAAATAGAATTTACTTTCCTTGTCATGTTTATAGCACTGTGGTGATACTGAAAATATTGACTGTTATGAGACAATTCAGACTTGGGGTTAAGCAAAACCATGCTTCCAAATAATTCAGAATTTGCCTCGTACTTGGTGATGTAGATGGACTACAAGGAGCTTACAGAACTGCCCTTAATTGTATGTTTGTGGGGACATTGCCAAACCATTTCTTTTGTACAGTTCAAAACATGTCATTGTAATGTAATGCCCATCAAAAGAGCTAGCTTAAAAAAAAATGACAAAAAACCCAACACAATCACATGAACTTCTGTCACTCTTTATTAAGTATTTGTGTAAAACAACATTTGAAGTAAGTTGATGGTGTCAGAGAAGACGAGAAGAAAACTGCCTAGTAACTCTGCTCTGTTGCATGGCATTGGTATCCAACAGAAGAGTTTGTGATTGCTCAGCCTGGGGCGCAAGTGCTCGACTATAAGGAAAAGGGATGGATTCTTGCACCCACAAACCACTTGTGACCGAATCAAGACCCAAGGAGCTTTGCGGAAAAATAATGAGACTGAAAAATGTGTGTATGAACTCTACCATAGGGCATCGAAATGCATTTCACATGTTAAAAAGTGGCACATTCTTTGCATATAACTGGCAATTGCAAATGTTTTGTTTTGATTATTGAAGTCGCTTTTTGAAGTATGAAAGCGCCTTTTATGGCAGTCAGGGTTCTACAACACATTTCAAGGGATTAATTTAGTTATTTGGGATTTTTTGCTCCTTTTTTTTTTTTTTTTCTTTTTTTAATTCCAACCAGCCATGTTTTGGAGATGCAGGAAACGTAGAAGTTGTTGTTGAGGAAGATAATTTAAATGCAGCTGTCTGCACATTGAACTCATTTGTGTGTGCGACTCGCACAAACTTCCACAAACCAAGCAAGGCAACTGGAAAGAACTTAGTTTCTCCAAAGCAGTAAACAATATGGCATTGTACTAAATAGGCGGTGGATTGATTGCTTGTTTATAAAAACTGACAAGCCAAGGACAGTTTCCTACTGTAAAGGTTTTACTGGACTGATTTCTTTTTTAACCAGTTACATCTTTGTAGATCTTTGTAAAGGTTTGTAAATCTCTCTTAGTAAACTTTTGCCCAGTCTCTACATTTCATTGTACCCTGTGTAGTTACTTAGTAGTTTATACAGAGAATGAAGCTTTGGGTCTGAAATTTTAAAGTACCTTGGAAATAACCTATGTGACTGAAGAATGGTGTTAGTGTTTTGGACTCCAGTGTGTCTCTCTATGTCTCTTCCTGATGCTAATTCAACTTTTAAGAAGTGTCAAAGTATTCTGTGTCACAGAATACTTTTCCCAGGCAGGTTGGACGTCTCATTCCAGTCAGCTTTCTACTACGTAATTAAGCAAAGTAGAATAGCATCAACAGAAAAAGTAAGAAGTCCACCATAAATTGTGTGGGTTTGGGTTTTTTTCAGTTTTCATTCCCCCCCCCCCATTTAATACTTTGATGTCTCTAGAGGTCCCTGAAACTGAAGTGCAGTAATCCTCAAACAAAATGTTTTGTTAAGTCCAAACCAAAATATCATTTGGGTTTTTAATTCTTAGTTTTTCTTTAAAGCAAGATAGTTCAGAGAAAATATGGATGCACTTTTTGGGTGTTATTTTGGCAACCAGACTTACAAGATGTTTGCTTGACTCAGTGATAAATAAAATAGGTGGCTTACGTAAAGCTTGAAGAATAGTTTTATTGTTCAGTAAAAGCTAGAATCAATGTAAAACTTCGGTCTGCACAGATCTGTAGTCCATGAAGCCATATGCTCTGCGCTTTGGAAAAGGCATTTGTTTTATCTTCCCACACAAACAATTACTTGTGAGTCATTGGACAAAGTGAGTGAAAAGAGTGACAATGAAGAATCTCAGGATTTAATTTTAAGTTCCTATTAATTTCAAACTACTTTAATTTGAGGCATTCTAGCTATGCATATAAAATTTGATCTTTATCTTAGATGGCAGATTACTGATAAAATGAAACATATAGTGATTAGAGTATCTCTTAGAGGAATTCAGTAAAACCTTCTTTAAAAACCCAACCCTTAAATAGAGTAATAGGGAAACATAACTTCATGCGGTCGTTGTGTGCATTACATATGTACACATGTATGTCCACATGAGCACACACGTTTGCAGAAATGTTAGTGTCTGAAGCGTTACTGTAACTCTGTTAAATTTAATAGTGAAACTCCACAGACTTTTACTAAATCAGCTTTTGCATGGAGCGTCCTCTTTTGCTTTCTTGTTGTTCCTGTGTTTAAACAAGCCCGGATTATTAGCTTACTCTGAGTGCATAAAAATGCACTGATAATCAATTTTTTTTTTTATCATCTCCCACAAACCCTAGCTAAACAAAGATAATACCACTTAAGGATCAGTTATCAACAGACAGTGCTAGGGTTTATGACCACTTCAGGTTAAAACCAAGTAAAAATGTATCATTTCATGACATGACAAATTGTACATTTTTGACATCATTAATAAAACCACGTAGCTGTGGTCCTCTCCTGTTGGAATGAGTATTTGCTTAACGTTCTGACTTGGGATATTGAGTGTCTTTCACACTGCATTGTAGCAGTTTAGGCAGATGCTTGTACCTCTTAAGAACTGGTGGAATCAACACAGAGGATCTTTTGAAGTGTTTTTTTGTTTTGTTTTTTTTTTTTGTTTTGTTTTTTTTTTTTAATGCTGTATACATGGAAATATAGAGGTATTTGACTATAGTTAGCAATTTAATAAATGTAGGAGAATATAAAAAGCTACAGGCCAGGGAATCTCATTTGTGGCTGTAACTTGTTTGTGTAGGGATTTTCCTGTTTGCAAAATAAACCTCTGAGAACAGAATTGGAATAGCTCATCAAAAATTAAGCAGAATGTGAGAGCTCTTTTTCAGAGCTACCTGCTTAATCGTACTCTGCATTAATGTCCCAAAGCAAAAGCATCTAAAAATTACTCCCAGCAGCTTTTGGAGTTGCTGCATAAGGAATGATGGACATGTAACATTGTGCTGGCCAGTCTGGGAGGCCTGGCTGGCCCTCCTGTGCCCACAGTCTATGCTTGGCCCAGCAGATCATTTCCCATAGTTGCCGAGCGTGTGCTCCTGTTCTCTCAGGTGGACTTTGCTAGGGCTGTGGGTACTGGGCATCTCCAGCCACATCCCACCACTGCCTTTCCAGGGGTCCCTGACTGTAGGTACATGGGCGAGGGCCAATGGCACTGACTTGTCTCTAATCAGGCATGGGACACATTGGTGTTTTTTCTCTCCTCTCTCCCACCAGTCTTTCCTGGTAGAAACTTTGGGCTCTGTTGTAGTAGGATGATCAGACACTGTGATATTAAGTGTAGGATTAATTATTATGTCTTTTGAAATGAACATTGGAAAGCTAATTTATAGCAGAGTAATTCAGAGGCAGGGAATTTTCCTGATGATAGGTCATTTAAGGAAAATCACTGAGTTTCATTCACTCTGTTGCATGCAGCTTTCAAACTTTAGTGATCAAGTAGCTGTTTCTAACTTTCTTAAGAAACTCAAAACTCAGCTGTTTTGATCTTCATAAATTTGTCTCTTTGAAAATATCCTTACAATGAATGGAAAACCTCTTTATAATTCCAGTGAATTGGTTGTGATGTCCAGAGCACATGGCTACCTTGGAAATCCAGCATTTACCACTTGTGTTCTCCAGGCTAAAGTTTTGAAGTTGTCTATTTAAATAAAATCTTTGCTTCCCTTGAGTTTGTTTATGTCTTCTTGCAGGATGGAGCACTTCTTATGGAATATTAAGTATGATGTTGATAGGTGCTAGTTATACGCATGGCTCCTGCAGGGTAGTGTTATCTTCTAAAAGGTATGAAAGCCTGTCAGCTGAATTTCTAAAGGAGAGGAAGATCTTGAAGCAGTCAAATGACATTCAGGTGTGAGAAGAGTTACTATTTGAGTACTGCTTGTGAATCAGACAAACCCTGATTCTGTGTGGAGCAGGCACACTGCTGATAGGGCTGATTTTGCTGCGTGAAGGGAAAACCCCACCTATTTTAGAAATACGCTATTTTAAGTCCTAGAAATCAGTAGGGAGAACACATTGATGTGTTTTCAGTGTTTACTCTGAGTCATCACTACTTACCTTATTTCAGAAACTGAGCAAAGAGAGAAAAGATAATAAGGGTGTTAAGATTCGAGAGTCATGCATAACTGTTTAGCAATAGTTTTTTATCATAGCGTGGATTAATACAGAAACATGTTTAAAAATTATAAATCAGGATTGCTTCTTTGGGAACCTCTCACTTGAATTGTAATTTTCTTATTGCAAGCACTGTTCTGCAAATTACTTGTGGCAGAACACTGTAAAAAATTAATCCTAAGATTTTGAAATGAATTTTCCTTGTTCCCCCTACTTCACCATAAACAAATAAATTGCACAGCACATGTGAGTGTAACTTGAACTACAGACTTGAAAGATAGCTAAATTAAATTCAGCATCTGAGGTTTACTTCAGAGCCAGGAGTCCTTCCTTGGACAAATCACTTGACATTTTGATTCTTTGCCTTGAAATTTTAGGTGATATTTAGTTTCTAGTAAAGATAGATGTTTAGCTTCTTAAAGCTCATAAATTACTTTGAAAACACCTGCTTTGGACATAACAAATACTAGTATTTGATTAATTTTCAACAGCAAATGCTGTACACGTGTACTAGGAATGGAGTTATTCATGCCTAAAACTGGGTGTTTAGTGACTCTGTGAAAGACAGATGTGCTCACATCCAGAGCTCGATGTGAAACAAGTCACCCTTAGCAAGCCTTTTCCTGTGGATTCTCTGCAGCAGCCAAAGTGCAGAAGCAATACATTTTTTCTTTCCTAAATTGGAAATTCTGTATTGCATCATTCCCCATGACTAGCTCAAAGATGTCTCATCTGCTTTTTAAGGCCTTTGAGTATTTCCATGCATGGAGACTCCACAACTTCCATGGACAACCTGTCCCAGTGCTCAGGCACCCTCACAGTGGAAAAAGCATTTTCTAATGCTCAGAGGGAACCTCCTGTGTTTCAGTTTGTGCCCATTGCTTCTGGTCCTGCCACTGGACACCATTGAGAAGAGCCTGGCTCTGTCCTCTTTGCATTCTCCCTTCAGGTATTTATATACACGCAGGTATTTATATGCATGTCTTGCTATAAAAAATATGGCTATTTTTCAGTGAGGAGCTTGAGTGGAGCCTAATGTAGCCATAACAAAGCGCCAACAGTAAGGGCAGTAATCTAGCTATGGCAGCACAGAGCTAACAACAACCAGTTTATTGTGCTTCACAATGAGGGCTGTGCTGCTTGCCATTCAGCCAGACCTGGACAGGCTAGAGAGTTGGGTAGAGAGGAATCTAATGAATTTCAACAAAGGCAAGTGTAGGGTGCTGTACCTGGGAAGAAATAACCCCTTGCACCAGTTGAGGCTGGGGACTGACCTACTGGAAAGCAGCTCTGCAGAGAAGGACCTGGGTGTCCTAATGGACAAGTTGCCCATGAGCCGCAATGTGCCAAGAAGACCAGTGGTAATCCTGGTGTGCACTGGGAGGAGTGTGCCCAGCAGGTTGAGGGAGGTGATCCTCTCCCTCTGCTCTGGTGAGGCTGCATCTGGAGTACTGTGTCCAGTTCTGGGCTCCCCAGTGCAAGAAAGGCAAGGAACTACTCAAGAGGGTCCAGCAGAGAGCTGTGAAGATGCCTAGAGGACTGGAACATCTCTCTTACGAGGAAAGACTGAGGAGCTGGGCCTTTTTAGCCTGGAGAAGAGGCAACTGAGAGGGGAACTTACCGTGGCATACAAGTATCTTAAGGCTTGGTGTCTAGAGGATGCGGCCAGACTATTTTCAGTGGTGTCCAGTGAAAGGATAAGGGGCAGTGGACACAAACTAAAACACAGGCGGTTCTACCTGAGTATGAGGGAAGACTTTACTTTGAGGGTGTCAGAGCACTGGAACAGACTGCACCTCTCTCATGCATTCTTCTTTTCTGGAGATACTCAAGTTCCACGTGGATGTGATCCTGTGCAATCTGCTCCAGGTAAACCTGCTTTAGTAGGGAGGTTGGATTACACGATTTCCAGAGCTTTTTTCCCACCCCAACCATTCTGTGATTTACATAGCTGCAACGTACCTAGCTATCTGGGATTCCTCTGCACGCTTGGATGCCCCATCCCTGTCAGTGTTCAAGGCCAGGCTGGACTGATTCTTGGGTGGCATGGTCTAGTGTGAGGTGTCCCTGCCCATGGCAGGGGGGTTGGAACTAGATGATCTTAAGGTCCTTTCCAACCCAAACCATTCTATGATTCTGTGATTCCTCTGCGTGTGTCTATTTTTCCAGGCTTTTTAGAATTATTTACAGCTTGCTCTCTGTTATGCCATATATATTCATACTTATTATTTAATTGGGTCTCAGGAGACCTATGTAGCTAGAGAAGTCTAGTGGTAAAAGATACTAATGACATGCCTGGTTTAAGTCATCAATTTATAACTCTCAGGGTGGAGCCTTACATGGGAAAGTTGTAGCTATTTAGAATAAGGTAGCTTGAATGTCTCTAGCTGCAGAAATAGGACTTGTATATGCTGTGCATATGCATAAATATGGTACAAGAAAATTCCAGATCTTGCAGGGGCCCCAGTGTGGTGCCTCTAACAATAGAGTTACTTTAAATTCTGTTTTCCATTTAAGTATTTGTGACGTGCATTTTGGTGTCTATGTTGTTTAGTCTGTGGATGTATGTAAGTTAGCAGAAGGGGGAGCAGAAGGGTTAGCAGAAGATGTTTTATGTGAAAAATTGAAAGCATGACTCCCCTTCAGCACATATGGAAAACTAAAGTCAAAAAGGCATGTTAATGCTGTCTGCATACGTGCCTGCCTGCCTGGTGCAGCAGACTGCCTGTTTTAGGTGCTCTGTCCTGGGTAGTGCAGCTGCTTTTCTCCCATCAGTGGTATATGAGGTGGTGTCTGGCAGTCTAGGTAGCATGTTGCTCTCTTCACCTTTCAACACTGTAGTAGTTAGGACAGCTTAATTAAACACTCCTAGCAGGCTGGATATAGTCCAAGGTCATTTTGATAGAAACTTTCCGCACAGGGAAACCAAGGGCCAAAATTCCTGGTTTAGATTATCTGGTCTCAAACTTCTTTAATAATGTCTTCCAGACACAACTACTTTTTTCTTTTTTTCCCCCTCTCTTTTTTCTTTTACAGTTCAGATTGTGTTTTTATGTCTGATTGGGAATGCATTTTTGTTTTCCAGTTGATTATAATAAGTAGGCCTGAACAAGTTCAGAAATAGCTGATCAGACTCAACCTATTACTTAGTATAGGCTGTCAGGAAATCTGTCACAGAAAAAAAAAAAGCCATCTACCTCTTTACTGAAGGCATGGACATCTGTCTTCATGAAGACATGTCTTCTCTAAATTATAAACAAGCTCTGGGCAACTGGACTGACTAAATGAAGTGGTGTTTGTTTACTTACGCTACATGTTTCTTTCCAGATAACAACTTCAGCCGATGAATAAGAATTACAAAATGCTGGGGGTAGTTAGCTCATCTTCCATAGGAGTCATTAATTATTTTTTCAGCAAATCTTTTATTTACATAGAGACAGGTAAGGATAGCCATGACAGGCTTGTTTATTATTTTACACATCTATGATCAGATTAATTTCTAAGATTCTGCAGGGAGGAAAATTTAGTGAAAGTTGGGTGTTATGATTGCTGTATTATTTAGCTGTTAGTTATCGCTGTAACTACAGGACAATAGGAACCATCATTTTTCAAAGCTTTTTCCCTGAGAAATGAAAGAATTAAATCCCTGAGAAATTCTCCTGTGCACATTTCATTGTACATTGTGATTTACAACACAGTGTGAATTATACATTTTAATTTAGCAATGCATAGGACTTCTGGGCATTTAAAATGCTAGAATAACATACTGTATTTTATAATCTACAATATAGTTTGTGTTCTGTAAATCTTACAAACAAGTCAAATGGAGTTAATAAGCATTGGTTTTAATATATTTTTTTTACTTTGTTTAAGGTTTCTGTGTCTTGTTTGAAATATCTTGTCAAATTTTCTTATTAAAAATCAAGGTGTTTGTTCATTGGCACAACCAAAGCAGTCTTGGTGCAGAAATCCAAAAGGAGAGTGCTCCCTACTCAGCTGAGCTCTCGAATCTAAGGGCAGGTAGACCATTACAGGAATTTTAAGTAGAGGGAACAACAGTAGGCCAGTTAATAGAAGCAAGGCTGATACTTGCATAGCTATTTGTAATATAAGAATATAATTGTATTCCAAAGCTATTCCTTTAAGGAACAATTAAATATGATATGAAAAAAGTAAATGAGAAACTCAGGTTCTTTTTTCTTCACTGTTTTTCATGTGCAGAAATGAGCTTTACTAAATTGACCTTGTGCTGAACTTGATACAGTTGTATTCATCTGCTTGTGGAAGCAGCTCAGCAAGCTAATTTTTGAGGCTAAATGTCATATAACTTCCTAGTTTATTTTCTTTAGATATTAGATTACTCTTAGAACGTTCTTAATTTTTCCTGGTGTAGGACATGAACAAGTATAATTCTATATAAAGCTGCAAAATTTTCATCAATGGAGGTTTTCAAAACTCAACTACAGAAGGCCCTGGGTGAGCTAATCTGGCTTTGGTCAGTGCAGTGCCAGATTCAGGAGGCTGGACTAGATGTCCTTTCCTGCAGATGTCCCCTTCCCAACCTATTTTTTTCTGTGGTTCTATTCAAAGAATACAGGCTATATAGAAATCTTACTGGCACCAAAGTAGAAATCATCATGTTTTATAAGTCAAAATTCGCTCTTAGAAGTCTTCATTTTTGTCCAGCAATTACTCATAATTTAGTTGCCATTGCTGTAGGATGCCCCATTTCTGAAATTTTAGGCGTCTAATTCCCTGTGATTCTTTTGCCTTCATCTGCATTCCCTATAAATACACTGATATATCTATAAAATGAGATCTGAAGGACAGAGGCATTAGGTTGTTGCTCAAATATAGTCAACATATGTATTGTATTGTGGTTTACCCCATATATTTAGGAAAGTTGTGTTCTATTCCCCTTAATTATCCTGTGGTCTTTCCAAGATGGAATTATTTGTATTGTTTGCTGAAATTCTGTTATTTGTTATAGGGACATCCTGACTAGACCATGGGTGGCCTTGAGAGATGCTTAAACAAAATCACAAGGCTCATTGTACAAGACTCTAGTACCATATGTGAAATTTCGCTTTCACTGATTGACATTTCACTAGAGGTTTGGTGGAATTTGCAGGCAAGAACATCTGGGAATTGGTCTGGATGGAACCGTCCTTAGTGTGTCAAAGGAGAAAATACGATCCAACTGATAGCATTTTCCTGATACCATTGCCATGTCAGCACAGGAATAAAATTTGAGCTCTTTCTGTATTCAAATGCCTCCTAGTAAAATATATACATTAAAAAAACAAACAACCCCAAACACCACAAGTTGTGCTGTTCTGATCAGGGCTTTTTTAAATAAACCTGGACATCTGTGTCTGTAAGTGTAGTGGGAACGATTAGTCCTGCCAGTTACAAAACATGTGTTGTGGATTGCCTTGTGACAATTGACAGTGTTGTGCCTGCACTTTTCGGGTAGATTTTATGACGTGAATGAGATACTATTCCATTTAAATAAGGTCTATTTTAGCATAATCAAAGGGGAAAGAAGAAGGAACTGCTGTTGAGATCATAGGCTATGGTAATTTTGAAAATGAACAAGACTTAAAAATACTGATGTTTTTTCAAATAATAAAAAAGACCCATGCCTGCAGACAAACAGAACATGAGAGGTTATAAAAGAACATGCTTGTGTTACTGTGCCAACTTCGGCAACAAACATTTCCTTTTCTTCTGCATGAGGAAAGAAACAATAAGTCATCATTTTTGTTTTACCCATTGTAAACTCAAAAACTTTGAACAGGAAGGGAGATGCTAACTGTGTGAATTACTGCTGATTATAGATAGAATAATAACTACAGAAGGAGTGATGGGAAGAGAGCAGTGCAGATTTAGAGTGGAATTCTGGCTTCTTCAAATGAGAGTTTACAATATTTGTAGTAAGTGTTTCAGCCTAATTGAAATCAGGTAAGAATAAATGTAAGAAAAAAAAAGATATTAAATTCGTTTTTTCAAAGTGGAGATGAACTGGAATGCTATTGAAAGCCATCAGGAATTGAACTTCTTAAAGCATAAAAAGCCCATCTTGGATTTAGTGTTGAGTTCTGACTTTACCCTGGCCAGGGAATCTGACACTGTGTCTCTGGACAATCTTTGAGAGGATGTGAGCACAAATGCATTTGAATTGTGGTTTAGCAGCATGTAGACAATCTACATGACTATTGAGTGGGTAATAGGTGTGACCTGGAAAAAATGATGCATCTTGGGTTCCTCTAGCATCTTGTAAATTTTATCTGTCTATGAATGCTTTGGGGACTGACTTCGTGTACAGCAGAATGAACACAAAGTGAGTGTTGAGTGCTTATAAGCAGAAAAACTAGTTGTGGAATTAGCTCTTTGCTTATATGCTTCAATTTGGAAGCATAGAACCACTGAGTATTTATAGGCTCTAATGGAAAATGCATACAGTACAAATATAGAAGTGGTTAGAATCATAGAATCATAAAATCGTAGAATGGTTTGGGTTGGAAAGGACCTTAAAATCATCTAGTTCCAACCCCCTTGCCATGAGCAGGGACACCTCGCACTAAACCATGTTGCCCAAGCTCTGTCCAGCCTGACCTTGAACACTGCCAGGGATGGAGCATTCACAACTTCCTTGGGCAACCCATTCCAGTGCCTCATCACCCTCACTGTAAAGAACTTCTTCCTTATATCTAATCTAAACTTCCCCTGGTTAAGTTTGAAGCCATTACCCCTTGTCCTACCACTACAGTCCCTAATGAGGAGTCCCGCCCTAGCATGCTTACAGGCCCCCTTCAGATACTGG
>NW_009940070.1:0-950 GCF_000696875.1 Nestor notabilis
ACATCCCCTCGGTGTTTTCCAAGGGAGGAATTTGCTTGGCATCGGGCAGCGGTGGCTTGCCTGGCTCTGGTTGTTGGTGCACGGGTGGCTCTGTACACAGGTTTTGGATACATATGTGTGTGTGTGTGTATATGTGCATCCTCCTGCTATAGGGATGCTCCTGTTCAGAGGCTGCAGGCAGCTCACCCGGGCGGGGGATGTGTGCCCACGGAGGACAGAGGATTCCGGGCCATGGGGGTGTGCGGGCAGGGGCAGAGAGCCATGTGGCCCCTTGCTAAGGAGCGTTCTGTGTGTTGCTCGGGATGGTTTGGTGAGATTGGGCAGTTTTGTACCTTCCTCTGCCCCTGTGGTGGGATTTTCCCACCCGGTGTGACGGGCACATGCCACCGCTCCAGTGCTCTGGTGGGACCTTGTCTGGCAAAGCCTTGGCGCACGGGCTCCTGTGAGGGATGTGAGGTGGAAAACATCCCTGGCAGAGGGTACGTGAGATCCCAGCTCCTCGGGAAGGACTTTTCCTATTAAGGATCCTTAAAACTTTCGGGAGTGGATTTTCGGGTGCTGGGGTGAGCTGTGTGCTCGGGTCAGGCTGCCTTGAGGCTGTAACAGGAGAGGGAAGCTCTCGCCGCGGTGCCTTCTTCTGACCTTGTGTGTAGAGCAGAGGAAGATAAAGCCATTCCCTGGCTGCGGGAGCCTGGCTTGTTGTCCCGGCTTTAGGAATGAGTGGGTCGGTATCAGTGGGGCACGGAGCGGTGCAGGCTGCCAGAGGAGCCTGTTTCAGCTGAGGGTGTCATTAAAAATTGAAGTATCTCCATGTGAATATTTATCCCCAGGCTGAAGCAGAGAAGCCCACGGAGGGAGGAGACAGGGGTGGCTGCTGCTGGGTGACAGAGCCACATCACCTCGGTTTTTAAGCCCCTTTGGTTGTCTGTCTTATTTTATGCCTAGAACAC
>NW_009940070.1:1020-1230 GCF_000696875.1 Nestor notabilis
GCTCTGTGCCCGAGGACCGAGGGTCTCTGGTGTCCCACGACCCCGCAGCGGTGGTCCACACCGAGCTGCTCCCCCGTGCCCGCAGCATTAGTGCCAGGCTTTGCATCCCTGCAAAAAGCTGAGTTCATCTTGCCTGAAGCGGGTTTCCCTGCATGGCCTGAACTTGTGCTGGGAAATCTGCGGTGAAGCCTAAATATTCGGTGGGATCCA
>NW_009940071.1:0-17729 GCF_000696875.1 Nestor notabilis
CTGCTGTAGCTGAACCCAGGACATTGTGTTACTGCACTGTAACTGTTTTAAAAAAATAATCAGGAAACATTGAAACTGCTTTTAGACAACTAAAAGAAATAAGCCTTTAATTTTTTTTTCAAACATTTTTAGTTTTAGCAGGTTTTTTATGGTTCCACAAGTGTCTGTTAGATTGCATGGTGTCACTTTAAATTCAGAGTCTCTCTGTGTAATGCTTCTTCCCTTTCCAAGCATGGGGTCTGACTTCATTGTGCTTCATCTCGGTGTGCCACCTCTGACCATTAATGCAAATTGGAGGCCAGATAAACGTTGTTCTGGATTTAAATTGGTGCAACTCACAGCAGAATCTGTCTCCAGTTCATATTAATGACTGCAAGTGAGAGAAGCTGCCTGAACGGATAGAAGGTTCTAATGAGACCATGTTCCTTCATCCATAGCCATATCTGTGCCACCTAATCTCTTTTCTATACTAACTGTCAAATCAAGTTCATTTAATTGTGTTTTCAGTTAAATTCTGCAAAAACACAGTATGAGAATAAACAAGGAATCATGGTTGCATGTTCAGATGTTATTCTTTTTAAATTCAGTGCTTACGCTTTTCTTGGTAATTGCACTTAAATTGCTCCACAATATGCATGGCTGCTCTTGGGGAGCTGGTGGAAGGCACTCTGTCTTTTTAGTCTTGCTTTTTTGGAGTACCTGAGGCATTGCAATAGCCTATGTCCACTTTTTCTTTAGAGGAAGTTCAAATTAACACGCAGAGAATATTTGCTTGGCCGTACTGCAGTTAACAGCAGAGTGAGATTTCTGTGCAAAGGCACTGTCTGTCAGCAAAGCAAATATGGTATATTGTGATTTTTGTATGCTTGGCTAAGGGCAATATTTATTTCATCATTCAAGAGCTTGCATGAAGGATGTTATTCCCACTGTGAGTGTCAAAAAGGATATTCAGTGTCTTGCAGCAGATACCCTAAACTCCCTTCTTTGATAAAGTACCTTTTGTCAGCAAGTGTGTATGTTGAAAATTAGCAGTTCCTTCAGCACGAAAACCTTGACATTGAATATAATTGAGGAGGTTAGTGTCGGCATGCTCGTAAGTATTACCTGTCATTTGAAGTATGACAGTGCTATAACTGCAGGACCTTGGGGACTTCAGTGTGTTGGCACTGCCATCTGACTGCCTTGGAGTCTGTGAGACAGTCTTCGGAGCATCTTCGACCCTGAGATAATTAACATGGCCCTGGAGGCTTCTGCCTTTTGCTTTTCTGTGCTTGTTTAATAAGATGTTTGTTGCTCTGCTTGTCTCTGATGCAGTGGTGTGCCTTTAGGGACACAGGGTCCTTCACATTCTGTCACAGTTAGTAGGTTTAGGTAATGCTGTCTGTGCATCCATTTCTTTCACTTCCAGCAAATTAAAATATTATCGTCAATTAGCCAGGTATATTTGGTGGCTTGCTTCATTTCTGAGAGGATGCACGTATTTGTGGTATGCAAACAAGGCAAGTGGGGGGAGAATATTTGAAACCTGACTTTTTTTCTGGCAATTGAACCATACAATAATATGGAATAGTAAAATGACATCATAGGATGCTGAAATGAGAGGCAGCATGCAACACTTTGGGGGAATGGGTGGGGGCTGCAGTTGTTGCTGTCCACGTAGTGGAAGGTTATCAACTGGCCACGGTTGGAGAAGCAGTTTGTTTAAGGTTGGACCTTTTTCTTTAAGTTGGATCTATATCTTTAAAGATGGACCAGAGGATCTTTGAGGCACCTTAAAACCTGGTACTCTGTTAGTCTATGATCTCTTGTATTGTTTGGGATCATGGTGGTTTGTTTAGTCCATAAAGTGTTTTTGGTGTGTTATTGAAAGCGAAATCTGCTTTTAATAAGAAATAGGGGTGGGAGGTGTTCAGGGGGGAGAGAGGAAACAGCTGAAAAGTTTGAAACATCTATGTGAAGATAGCTGAACACAACTGGCTTTACTTTTCCAGTCTGTGGAAAGGTGTTTTAAAGTCTTTTGAAAAATGTAGTTGTGTTGCTTCGAAGAGATTCATGCTAACATGTAAACTCATAGGGCTGAGCTGCTTTTTGAATATTGTAAGAACTCAAAGCAACATTAAATCGAAATACTCAGCTCCAATGGATCACATTATTGATCCAGGGTGCTTTCACAAAAATGCATTTTTAGCCATAACAAAAGCTTCACAAAGTTGTCTTTTTACTAGGGAATTATCCATTTCAAGGAAACAAATCTTAAAATATTCTCCTTTGGGTATTTTTTGGTGTTTGTTTTTCTTTTCTTTTCTTTTTTTTTTTTTTTTTTTTTTAATAAGTTGGCTTTTTTCCTTTGAATGTGTTTATTTCTGAAAGAGACAACAAATACAACAAGCATAACCTGGTGTGTGCTACCTCAGAGAGCTGTGGTTACGGCATTTAACTTTAATTTCATTATATAAGAACAAATGAAACTGGAAAGATGTCTCATTACACCCATTTAGTTTGAAATGCTTACAATCTTTCTTGCTTGTGGGGACTATCATTCATAATTAGAACTGGGAATCAATGCAAGATAATATTGAACAGTGAGTTTAGCTGTTTTAGAGAAATGCTTTTACTGGAGAAGCTTGTAAAATGCTATCAAATAGAGTTGCAGATATTGAAAAGATTAACATATAAACCACAATCCACCCATAAGGACTCAGTGTAGTAACGTATTTCAAGTTCCTTAGTGTATTACTTCCACTGTCATGCTAATACATAATGAAAGAGGGAAATACAGCTTTTCTTCTTCTAATAATCCAACACTATTTCAGGAGTTAAAGCCAAGATGACTGAAAGCTACAGTGTGCTAAAGACTATTCTCCAGTTCTTTTACATTATGAATATAAATATCTTTTCAGTTATAGACATTAGACTCATTGTATAGCCGACCATTAGGCATAAAACATACAAGAAAGCTTTCTATATTAGGGTATTGAAATTGCACTGATTTACAGCTATTCTATACCTTCACTTTGCAAATATTAAGGTAGAAGTACAGGGAAAGTGTACTGAGAATTTTACATAAATAAATTCATCTTTCACTTTCATTTAGAAGTGTATGTTTTTGGCTGATGTGAACTTTTTCTTTTGTTTGCTCTCAAGTGTGACTCCAACATTATTTGTTTAGTTTTAACCTGGGTGTATAAAAAAGTAGTAGTGTGATAAATCATTCTTCTCTAATATAACGCCTTTAAGAATAGAGCTGTAGATTTTGATATACCTCTTAAGGCATTTGACTCACTTGGGAAAGGAAAGTGCTAAACTTAAACCCAAATATAATAAAATTCACATTTACTAGACATACATTTAAAATAACTAGCTGACTGGAGAAATCACATGAGTATTTGACTAATTCCAAGTTGATCCTTTTCTCATTTAAAAACTGTTATTGGAGGGGGAAGAATAATTTTCTTAAAAATAATTAAGTACAAGATGTTGATCAACTGTGGCTAATATTGTTAGGTTTTGCTTGGATTTCAGTTGGCAGTGACAGAAGACTTAAGCAAGAGAATATAAAAACTAAAGATCTACCAGATGTGATCCAAAATCTCACTGAGGTGGGTGGGGGACTGCTTCTTGGGGCACAGCCATTTGAGCATCTCATGTTGCACACTGCTGCTTTCCCTCTGCCTAGGCCTCTGCTCTGGGGCTGCAGGATTTTTAATGGAGATTACTTAAATAGATAAAGAATTTTGTAGGATGTCAGAGGGCTTCCAATGGTAGAAAGAACATACTGTACATAGATGTCCTTTTCCACAAAGCCATTTAACTTTTATTTATCAGAACACAGTGAACTTCTGTTTTCCCAGTAAACAGTAGAAAATAGCCAGAATTAAGTGAGTAAAATTAACAGTAATAAAGTTAGGGAAGCATGAAATTAAAAAAAGTGATTGCAGTAATAAGGTGTGAGAGTTGTTCAGGAAAAATAATGCCCTCTTGATTTGGCAAAAAACAGTATTAGTACTACTCATTAAAGAGGAATACATTTAATTTATCAGTATCTCATCTGTGAGGTCTACATACTTTTTGGATTTACCTACTCTGTTCTATTTGATTATTTCAAATTAATTACTTTACAACTGCTAATCAATTTGTCCTCATTTTAATGATACGTAAGCATTACCGTTTTAATTTTGAAAAAGAAAAAAAAAATAAGCTGAGGCTTGTAAGTAGTCTGTATCCATTAAAAAGGCCTTTAGTTTTAGATGCTCAAATTTGTTTAGCTCAGCAAAAGGTGTAGAGGTAGGTGTTTGCTGATACCTTGTTCTGGGTTCATCACAACATACCTCAAGTAGTGTTTAGGTACTTCACCCTGCAATTTTGTACAATCATAACTCAATGCAAAATATGTATGCAGCCTTTGCAACAGAAGCTCGCCCCTCTGGGGGAGGACATACTTTCAAGGATGCAGGAAAATACTTATTCTTCCTTTTTTCCCTTTTGCCCCGCAGATACTTTTGTACTCTGCACAAAGCTGAATGACTATAACAAAGGAATGGAAGATGAGTGTGAAGGAACATGAGTCAGGATTAAGGCTGATGCAGCTGGTTTGATTATAGTAGGTCGTTATTCTAAGAGGTGGTCTTCATTGAACTGTCTCAGGATCAGGAGGCTCTGTAGAAATTGCTGTGCTTCATGAGCTCCTACTTAGACTGAGGAAGAAAATGGACAGACTGCAAGAGACAAATCAGTCCTAGAGTTCTTCCATACAACATCTGGCATAGCCCTGTTTTCTCTTTAGTAGATCTTGCATGTTCATCCTGCCCTGTCAAATTTACTTATTTCCTCCCCTTGCACCAATTTTCATAGTGTACAAGTGGAAGGATGAATGTAGCCCAGTAAAATTTTGGTCTAAGCCTGACCAGCAGAACAGCAAGAAAATTGTGGTTTGTGTTATATGAAGATAATCTTATGGCAGTGTTAGGGGTTTTGTGTACAAATGTGATTAATACCATTTCAACAAGATAATATTCCTGAATACTGTTGAGATTCTTTTTCCCGAAGATCTTCATTAAAATGCAGAAAGAAATATCCCAGTAAGCTTAGAGAGAGGCGATATTCAAGGGAGTGTTGTTTTAATAAACTGTTTTCATGAAAATAAGTTTTCCTAGCAAATTCGTAATCAAGTTCCCTTGAGATGCTCTACTTTCACAGTTCTCCGGTTGGCTGGTTTTGTTTGGTGTTAAATAGCTCTAACAGATCTGGAGAAGTTAAAAAGCTTGATGAGGTCTGAATAGTGAATGACTGCTGAGGATACATCGTATTCACAAAAAATGCATCTACTTCTTCGAGTGCACTTCTAGTCATCTTTTTATCTTTATTTTAGACTTTCACATTTTACATAGAAATGTCAAGACTTTTTTTTTTTTCCTCCCCTAATATTGGGCTTTGCAGATCTGACTTTTATTGTTTTCTTAATTCCTGCCCTTTTAATAACCATTAAATATAGGTCTGCTTTTTGCTGGCAGACCAGTTACTTTCCCATGAGCATCTGAAAAGGAACTTGTAGAAAGAATAGTGTGTTCTGGGCAGCGTTCGATTTCCCTGTGTGTTATCTAAGTTGCTTCAGCTCAGTGGCTCATTAAGTGTTAGGCTGTCATGGTCTGTTGTTAATGGAAAAGTTCCCATGAACTCTCATTGGATGTATCTTATGTTAAAAGCCTATCTTTAAGCTGATGTGCAGGATTTCACATTTGGAGCCAGGCAGAGATGTAGCTGACACTTCATTTCTACTGTTATGTCCATTTTAATGCACATAACATACGTAACATTCAGAAAGCGGATACTGCTGCTTTTCACGCCCGCTAAAAGGAGATAGCGTTTCTTCAAATAAACGTGTTCTGGAAAGAGTAAGAGTTTCTGTCTCTGTAACTGAAATGCCATAGCCTGCTACCCTGCAAGACATAAAACATTTGTCCTGTGGCACAAAAAAAAAAATAAAAATAGCAGTCTGGGAGAGTTTGTTACAGTTTCGGTGGCATTTCTGACTTGCTTCTGGGCCCAGATCAGATGTTTCTTAGATGCCTACTGCCGTTAGCAAATGTCTCAGACCTTTGGTGGCTCCACTGCTTCTCTGGGCAGCCTGGTCCAAGGCTTGACAATCATTTTGGTGAAGAGATTTTTCCTAATTTCCAGTCTATACCTCCTCTGGTATATTTCTTCTTGTCCTATCACTTGTTACCTGGGAGAAGACAGCGACCCTCACCTTGCTACCACCTCCTTTCATGTAGTTGTAGAGAGCAGCAAGGTCTTCCCTCAGCCTCCTTTTGTCCAAGCTGAACAACCCCAGTTCCTCCAGCCACTCCCCCTAAGACTGGTGCTCCAGACCCTTTGCCAGCTTTGTTGTCCTTCTTTGGACACATTCCAAATTTCTACTTTCATCAAAATTGTTTGGTTGTCTCTTAATAGGGTCACACTATAGGAGATGGTTGAAGAACTAAACTTTTCTCCCTTTTTGCTGTAGTAGATTTATTCACAGCGTATACAATGCTTACAACAAAACTATACCCTCCGTGGGTCACTGTGCTTCAAGACAGGAACTTGTCACCACTGCCCACTGTCCCTTAAGTCTATGATTCTATGATTCTAAGTCACTGTGTTCAGGTGGAGAGAGGACAGGGAGTTCTCTGTGTCCTGTCTGCCTGTCAGGCCTGTCTAGGGGAAGGCAGGGTGTGATTCCAGTAGCTGATACTCTCCACCCTACTCACCTGCTCTCGGAGCTCTGTCGCTAAAGCGGAGGAGTCCCTCTACCTGGATGCACCCTGGGCTCACTCCTGCCGTCTGGCACTGCAGCCTGGCACCTGGGTGGCAGCACGTCTGCACCAGAGCTCTGTCTGGGTAGCTGCATCAGTCGTGGTGGGTGCAGGTCTCGGAGAGGCCATGGCTTTCAGCTGGGTGGATACCATTGCTCCCTGGTTGAGCTGACAGATCCACAGGGCCCTTCCCGCATGCCCTTCTGCACCAACTGCCACTTCCTGATGCGCTGTGTGCCACTGCCCTGCCCTGCTGCCGGCAGTCCTGGTGGCTGGTGCTCTATACTTGTCAGGGCTTGGCCGCCATTGGTCCTAGCCCTACCCAGCTCCTGTCAGTGGCAACTCTTTTGGCTCCTCGTGAGCTCCCTGGTTTGGGACTGCCTCCTGTGCACTGCGTTGGAGTGCTCTGCTGCCAGTCATGCCGGCACCAGAGCTTCTCACCTCAGCGGCTGAGAAATAACACACTTGCCAGGTGACCTTTGAAGAAAATCACGAATTTCTTTGTTTAGAGTGCAGAGGGCCTGGATCTCATATAGCAGTTTCTGGCAGATAGAGTATATTACTTCTGTATCAGTGTCACACTGTCAGAAAGTGGCACTTTGTTAAGATAATGTGACCTTTAGAATAATCATCTTTCAGTCCTTTATTCTGTCTTTGGTACTGTGAAACTCTAATTCTTAATGCTTTTTGATGAAGTAGAAATAACACAAAATGGAAGTATTTGAGTTCTTTGCTCTCAGCTATATAAGATATTTTTCTTCATAAATGGCACAGGTGTCATTTTGTTCATGAAAAACTTCTGTTTGACTGTAAAATGTAAATTTCTAAAATGTTCTGAAATGTAAATTTGGTAAGCCTTTACATATTTTACAAAAAGAAAAAAACCTGGTAATAGATATCAACTGCTTTCTAATGGCTTCTATGGGGGGGGGGGGAAGTGGACAAGAATTGCCCTTTGTACAAGCTTGTCTGTTGAAAGAACAGAAAGCCACTATGCTGGAACAATAATTATTTAAAAAGAGAATATGAGACCAGGTCTGGGTTAGGCATATGGATTTGATTTGAATACTAGCAATACTATCTGCTAGTATTTTTTTGCATTAAATTCCCAACATATTTTTTTGATGAGATGCCCAGCTTCAAAATTTTTGTCCTCAGTCAGATAGTTCTTATCAAGCACTCACTGAACCAGAGGTTCAGCTTGGTCTCTTTCCCATCTTCTCTCCTTGAGTTATGCAATGTGCTTCAAGTCAATGAAAAAGGCTTCTGTGTTTGCATAATTATGTTTGAGAAATGAAGTTGGTGGAGTGTGCTGGTTTTGTTTTAAAACTTCCAAAAGATTTAGCTGCAAGATTTCTATCTTGCTGGGTTCTTAGCCTGATAAACATGCTGGTTTTCAGCAGTTGTCCTCTTTGCTTTCATGTCATGAGGGCTATACTCATATAAAAATGTCCTTCTACTCAGAATATGAACTAGAGGTATGTTAATTATTTTTTCAACCTCACTGTTGTGATAAAAGTCTAAATGGAGTAGAAATACAATAGCAAAATACAACTCAGTAGCTTCATCTGTCTATTATTTTACAGAAAATTGAAGAAATGTTGACATTTACTGGAGACAAAAGCATTTTCCAAATAGAAGCTGCCTTTTCAAAAATCATATTTTTGTGGAGCAATGTTACATTATTTTTTGTAATTGTACAAAAATAATAACTTTTGAATACTTACAAATATTTGTAAGTATACATGTAGATACCATTCTGACTTCTCCCTGAATCTTCGTCTAAAATCTTTTTATTTTTACTGTATTTGGGTAACAATAAAAATTTGGGCTAAAATGTGAAAAATGTAACATATTAAACATTTGTGAGACAAAGAAGGCAATACTTGTTTTTGTTTGTACTTAAAATTTGGAAGTTGGATCTGCTTGAGTCTTGTTTATTTTAGAAGAGAAAGAAGTGTTACTGGCACTTACAGTATTTTTGTAAAGATTCTAAGAGAAAGAAATTTATTTTCTAAGCCCCCTTTAATTGTAAAACTGTGAAAACTTACAAAAAGGTCAGTCTCATGGAGATTACTTTTGATACAATTTTTGATACAGATTGCTTTTGATTTTTTCCCCAGAGGAGGGTTTTTCATATAATCCAATTGG
The DNA here is from genome assembly GCF_000696875.1 of Nestor notabilis. Lineage (NCBI taxonomy): Eukaryota > Metazoa > Chordata > Aves > Psittaciformes > Psittacidae > Nestor > Nestor notabilis. Next base: position 8,946 of record NW_009940071.1, read on the forward strand.
AATAAAAACCTTAATTTTTCCTAATGTTTTAAAATCTATTAGCTGCAAATGTTTACTACTATAGATGTATTTCAGGACCTTAAAAAGTTCTGGAGAAGAAAAAAGCAGAAATAATGATAGCTTATTCCCATAAAGCTTTTATTAATATTTTAAACAGATACTAGACACATTGTAGATGTGTTGAGTTTGTTAAAGGTAATACTTCAGCTCGGGGAAGCCATTTGGCACTTCAAGTGAATCTCCCAGATGGAACAGTATCATTAAAAATTAATTGTATAACCACTGGACCTGCCTTTAAAGAACTGCTGAGGCTTTCTAATCATATATTGTTGCTCCAGTTCACCAGTGAAGCGAATCCAATGGCTTTTTTGGTGTATGGCCTACTTCTGTTAATGAAAGTACAATTTATTCACTTTAACATATAGATTGTAAAACTAATCTCCTAGTTGACACATTATGCTTTTCTGCATGTTTAACTTCACTGAGCCAAAAAAAGTATGCAGTAAATCAGGAGGGATGCATCGATCAACCTGGCATCATTTAAAATCCAATTAGAGTTTGGGACTGTCATTGCTGTTGGTGTCAAATACTGAGCCAGATTCTTCTCTGGCATGCCTCAGCCAGGCTAAGGGGAGTTATAACAGGTGTGGGTCTGGCCCGGTTGCTTTGTTCTATTAGCTTTTTCAGTATTTTCATCTTTTCACAAGTATTTTTTCCCTAAATGTCGGTATTTTAAGACTAATCAGATATTACTTATCCCAAACAGGCAGACATTGTAGTCTTCTCCTACATGGCTCCCATTGTAATCTTGGCATCTGACATTATTTTACCATGAGAAATAACATCAAAGCTCCAGTGTGCTTTATCAAAGTGTTTTTCAAAGCCTCAGCAGATGCTATTTCATTGGGTGTGTGAATTCTGAGGCCTATGCTAGAATCTGCTACATTGGTTACTCCAAAGCTGCATAAAGATGGCTGGGTTTCACTTGTAGTGTTCACTCAGCACATAACCACCCCAAGTGGGAATGAAGCGATTATTGTGCTGTTTTATCATCTACTCCATCAACTTACCAGTCACTGCCATCTTTCCTTCCTGGAAAGGAATGTCAGCAGAATGACTGACGCTGTGATGATGGGCTCAGTCAGGATATGTCAAATAGCTTGTTTGTCAGGATAACAGCTCATCAGATTATTGCAGGTAGGGAGAGAGAGGAAAAACTGGAAGGCTGAATAATAGCATTAATCATCAAGCAACAGTGGATAGGTGCATTAGGGAGAACAACTTTACACCTTGGGGTAATAGGATTTGCTTTTAGTTTTTCTTTATTTTCTTTGTTTAGGGTAGCATTAACACTTCATTACCATTTCATTCACCGACAGAGTTGCACCTCTGGGCTCTCTCATGCCTACTTACAGCTGTTCACTGTCATGAAATAACTTTTGGATGGTGAACTTAATCAAAAAACATCAGCAGCTGAAACTGCACTTTCATTTATACTAGATCTGTCACTGTTGATGGTGGATAAAACAGACTGGCTGGCTCTTGATTTGCTTTTGGCTCCCTTTCTGAGGCGAGCTAACTCATTTTGGCTTCAGACAGGGGTAGGGGCCCTTGCAGCTGTCGTTACAGCCACAGCAGTGAGGGTGCCTTGATCTCCTGTCTGAGACTGCTGCCTCCTAGTAGATATCTACATCTACCACATTTATCTTCCTATTTGTGTAAATATGGGGATCTCTCTTGTGCTTAATTGCTTAATTTTTAGTTTTTATTCCACCCCCCCACCCCCACCCCCCCAAACTGTGGAGATTATCGGCATGGACCCAGAGCATCTTCATGCAACGCGTCGCCTTATTGACTACTGCTCTAACTTTTTATACCATTCTAACAACAGTTATTTTTAGCCTGTTGCTCTAGCTTTTATACTGTTCTATTTGTAGCCTATCATGGTTAGTTCCTGACTTACAGTTTGTTTTTTAACACTGCTTGCTGTCTCACAATCAGTCCCAGAATAGCCAGTCCCTTATCTTTATGCTCTCTCCTCCTCAGCCAGGTGTCTTGGTATCTTATGGTGTCTCCTCCTCAGCCAGCTGGGTTGCTCTGCTTGATTGTACTTTGTTTCTTCTTTAACTCTTTATTCTCCAGCCAAGCAGTTACTTCTTTTTTTGGCAATAATCAGAGAGTTTCCATTGTCCCCACACCGAACGACAGAAGTAGATTACTGCTTTGCTGGCTTTATGCTAGCATGTGCTTCCCTTACTGCATTTCTCAGCTGCCCAGCTACAGCAGTTTTAAGGCCGTTTAGGGTCATTTTAGCAGTCAGAAGCCTAATACTCTGGCACTCAATATTTAAACCTGATAGTTACTACTGTCACTTCAGTGTTCAAGTAAGTTATCTGTGCCACAAGAATGCGTCAGCAGTAATGAAGTTCTGTGAGTAAATATCAAATAATAATTTACATTTATTCTGTATATAGCCATAGAAAATGCATACACATATGTAGTTGTGTGTATATATATTTGTGTCTTTAAGTAAAATGAATAATTTATATACGAAATAGCTGCCATTCCTGGAAAAAAACCCAAATAAACAAAAACCCCAAACCCCACCCAAACAAAAAAACCCAAACCAAGAAAACAAGAAGAGTATAAATGCAGTAGGAGATGTAGAGGATTCTAATTACACTCTGACTTCAGAATCTGTCTTTTCACAACACTGTTTTAGGTAGACTGAAAGGTAAGTTAAAGGTTCATTAAACAGCATTCAATTAAAAAAAAAAAGGAACACCTGATTGTCTTCTGTGGTAAATGCATCATTACACTCTGAACTAGTATGTCATATTTATTAAAATTTGATTTACGCTTCCTTTTCAGGTGACAAGCACAGCACAAAATTATATGGTATTTATGTATTGTTTTCATTATGAGGTTTATTTTAATATATTTTTCTCGGTTTATCTGGCATTTCAAGCTACAAGTCATAATCCTGGGGATCTTGATGTTTCTACATTAAAGTGACCTTTTGTGAGGTTTTTATTCTGGTGTATTTTTTTTTTTTTTTTAAATTTTGGGGGGATAAATTGCGAAAATCAAAAAATAAACAGTTGTAAATACTTCATCTCAATTCTTTATGCCACTTATATGACCAATAAAAGCTAGGAAAAAAGAAGTATGTTACAAAGACAAGGTGACACTCCAATTGCCTATGCTGCTGTTTTTCTTCTTCTGTACATTCAGAAAACTGACCCAGAGTTAGAACTGATTTGGCATACAATTTGGAGAGAAGTTATCTTCCTTGTTTATGAAATTTAATGTTACATAACAAGTGTCTCAAATGTTGTTTTATAGTATAATAAAATCCAGAACCAAATTTCCATAATCCGTTACCATATTGGAATTTCCTGAGAAATACAAATAATAATAACATAAAAATAAAATGCAATGAAAGTTTGCATTCTGAGCTGCTTAAATCATAGGACTAGTTTTTTTCCTACTGATTAGGCAACCAGTTATGGCATTTCTAGCCAGAATTAAAATAACCCGATAAATTCAACTAGTTATTTGTAGAATGTTTCTTTTATATATGTCTATATGCATACTACTTTGTGACTCAGCTGTGGTCACCCTTCAAGCTATTTGACCTTTACATAAAGACAGCATACTGTTCTGTAAGAAAATTAAAATACTATGTGTGCACTTGTATTATTGTGGGATAAACATTTTATAGCCATTAATTCTACCCTACAACCACTCCCCTGTTTTTTTTTTTTTTTTGCCTGTATCTTAACGTCTCAGTAGAAGACATTCCATAAAGTCAGCAGTGACTCGAATGTACTATCCAAGTCTCATTGTGGCAGTTCGCCGGTTATTCCAATTAATTTGCATTTTCTTCTTTACACATTTATGCTTCAATTTCTGCACATAATGCAAAGGGTAACACATTTCTGCTGTAATTCTAAATTCCTTAAGTTTTTGCCTGTATCTTAACGTCTCAGTAGAAGACATTCCATAAAGTCAGCAGTGACTCGAATGTACTATCCAAGTCTCATTGTGGCAGTTCGCCGGTTATTCCAATTAATTTGCATTTTCTTCTTTACACATTTATGCTTCAATTTCTGCACATAATGCAAAGGGTAACACATTTCTGCTGTAATTCTAAATTCCTTAAGTTAAAATGGCTCCCACTGACTTAGCAGAATGCCAGTCTTTGTACTTTAGTATTTATTACAGCAGCTTCAATTTCTTTGGAGGTAGCAGTTCCTTTTCTACAAGAGTGAAGTTGCACAATAATAGCATTCAAGAGAGACCCTTTTCTCTCCTTCAGCCTTCATTGGCATATATGGTGCGTTAAATAGACCAACACAACCTTACCTTTAAAAAAAAATATCAGTCTCTCATTTTCATTAAAATTGCACACTTTATTGTTTACCTTTGGTATGCTGTCTCCACTTCCATGTGATTCTGTGCTGCTGCATAAGGTGAAGAATTCATCAGACTGACATTTCTTCATTGCTTTCATACTTTAGCAGTATCGATATTCTGTGCTGATGAACAGATGCGCGTGCATCTTTCTGACCTCCTTCTACCTGCAAAACTAACGTTAAATTTTCTTGTTCAGTGTTGCATAATTATAGTTCTTGGGCAACTTGTAGTTTATGTTGCTAATTTTTTTATATCTTAAACGTTGCATTAGGAATAAAACATGGTATACAACCTTTTGTTTACTACTGTTTCCAACTGCAGAATAGATGGGTGGAAAATCATTGCCAATTCAACAAAACCTATTACACTGCAATTAAAAGATCAGACTGGACATTGTTTATTCCATCCCTCTTTCTGGTTTTTTTGGAAACATATTCTAGGAGTTATGTAATTAAATTATTACCTGCTGTATCACCATCTGCTTACAGGGTTTTGAAATGTTTCTAACCTCTGGATCTGTATGCACTTCATGACTTCAAGGAAGTGCCAGAAAACCAGTGAACATACTCGGCAGATGGACTGACTTACACCCTCCAAGCAGTCAGTCTTGATTGTACTGGGTATAATTAAGCATATTTTATCTAAATCTAATTGTTTAGTTTCAAAAGCTGGTGAGGAGACTTTTGTAGTTGTAATAGTAAAGTATTCCTTCTCAGATAAAGACCTACTTGAGATCATGGCTGTAGATAAACAGTATGCATTTTCTTGTTGCAGTCATACACAATTATTTCTTAGCTTGGGCTTAAACTATGACAGTCATCTTCAAGTAAATATACTTCAACTCAATTCTTGCACTATGGTATGCCATAGGTAAATCTTAAAATGAACAAATAGATCTGGATGCTTGTAGTAGGCCTGCCAAAAAGTAGAATTTGGATTTCAGTCCTTAAAAGTTTCAGGTACATGTGTTTTTTGTTTTTTGTTTTTTGTTTTTTTTTTCCCCCAAATATTATGGTTTCATATTATTCAAAACAATTGGAATATTCAATAATAAAGTTTTTGCTGTAATACATGAGTATGCTGGCTTAGTTCTGCTGGATTTTGTGTATAGTATGAAGAAACTGAGAAAATTAATCTCCTCTAATTCTGGTGAGAGGTAAGGAAGTTCAGCAGTCCACAGGAGGAGTTCATTACGTGTCAAAAAGTGATGCTCTCAAACACATGTAGGCTAGGAATTTCATAGACTGTCGTGCAGCCATTAATAATCTTAGACCTTAGTCACAAACTGGAAGTCTTAATGGGTTCATTAAATGAGAGTTTAGTCTGGTTTTATTCAGCTGTGTGAAATCTAAGCTGTGATAGGGCTGTAAGACATTATGTAACTTTTCCAATTTCTTACTCATTTTGCAGTCATTTTGACCTTGGTAAAACAGATTCAGACTATCTTCAAAGGCATTTAAGTACCTTTTTTCAGTGCTATATTCAAAAACTGTGAAGTTAATACCCTCTCTATATTTCATACCCTATATATTTTTCTGATTCTCGTTAATTTAGTTAGATTGCAGTCCTCCTTTGCTCTTTACTGAGAGATTGCTCTGCAGGACATACACATTTTAGCTTTTATGCCTAATGCTAGATGTGCATGCTCATAGGTACCTACTCAGATAAAAGTGCCTGAAGTATTCTACTTTCCTTGCATAAAAAGTTCCAATACAGTCAGTAAAAGTGCTAGGAGGTTTTGATAATCTACATCTCTAATGAGAAAGTCATCTCTTTACTTCAGTCTAAACTACTTCAATGATACATGAAAGTGCTTTAGAATGGTGCTGGTCTTGTTTTTGAGATCACCCAGCAGCTTAACAACCAGCCTGGATATAAAATTCATCTCTCCAACTATTTGCAGTAGTTAGCGCCACATAGCAAAGTTTATGGGCATTTAGCCAACTGTCTTTTGAAGCATTGCGTCCACCTGTTTCAACATTAATCCATAACAGTAAATTCCATATGTAGCCGAAATACTGGTCTTTCTGGGTCCCAATTTACAATGGCAATAATTAAAATATTTACTTTCATGTCACAGATGGTAACTGTGGCAGATAATTGTATTCACTGTAATTATTTTGGACTAAGTTTAGCAATGGAAGCTGAAAATTCAGTATGGTTTTTTAACGAGACACAGCATTTAATTGGTTTAACTGTAAGCTTAATTATTTCCAGGGTCTAAAAGTAAAGGAAAAATGGAAATGGATTACAGCTCCAAACAGATCGATGAGGCATTTACATGTTACTTAGAGATGTGACATAATGGTCACTTTGGGGTTATTGTCTTTATGTCCAGTGTGGTAGGTTTTGGGCATAACTTTGTAATGGTTGTATTTGGTACTTTTTGGCAAATTGACGAAAATGGGTAATGGAACTGATTACTTTTGATCATGTGTATTCTGACCATACCATTTGAAACATATGGCAGAGTAGCTAAAGCTTTTGTATTTAGTATAAAGGAGAGTCATAGCTTGATACTTTTAAAAAGAGAATGAAAAATTGAGTATTTAAGTAATGTAATGATTGCACATTAAATCATTAAATGCAATGCAATTGCAATGATTTTGTTTGTGTTACTGTATTAAACCTAGTTGTTTCAGGCTGTATTTGGTAGTGTAAATATTCTGTAATAAGGCAATATTTTATGACTTACTGAGTTTTGTATTTTCATGCCATTTGCCTGACATTTCGTCTCAAAACAGCATTACTTTTAAGTGCCATTGAAGATCATTTATTTTTAATAATGTCCCTGTTCATAAATAAATTATAAAAGCTATGAGATGTACTTAGAATAGTTCACTGTGTTTCTATATACCTTTAATACAGAAATTATAGGTATGCATGAGTATCTAAAATGCAGGGAAATATGTGTGTTTGCTGTTGGAAATAAAAAAATTACATTCAAATTTTTAGTCTTGAATTTTTGTTAAAGTATGAACTATTTTCTAATGCAGTTTCTTGGTTCATCTTAATTATAAATTTAGTCACTATAAATTTTTTATGAACTTGGGTGACTTTTCACTGGAGACTTATTTGCCTCTGTTTCCTTTCTGTAAATCATGAAAAAATTTGCACTACGAAGCTTAGTGGAAGATGGTTCTCTGTAAAAAGCAGTAGAGAGAAAGAAAACACTTCTGCTTTTTTAAGTTACGTGGCTTGATCCGCTTCCTGTGGAAGCTCATGGGCATCATTTGACTTTTTTTTTTTTTTTCTTCTTCTGAGCTTGAAATTAGGTCAAGTGTAAATGAAGCTGATTAAGTTTTGTGAGGGAAATATTCCCATTAAAAACCTAAATTTAGTAAAACTGCACATTTTTAGTGAGAAAATGTTTGTTTTTAAGAGGAATGATTAGCGTGTAAAATAAAAAAAACAGAGGATATTCAGTTTTGAATGTTTCTGTGGAAAGTTTCTGGGGAAATTGTGGAAAAAATAAGTTTCAATTTTTGAAGCCGAGGAAAATCTTCATAGAGTTGTGGATCTGTATCCCTATTTCTATAAACTTTGTTAGTTTGATGATTCAAAGAGGAAAGAAAGGCAGGAGAGACCAGGGACATACTGATAGTCACTACAGTAATCTACACAATTTCCCAGAGGCCTGAGGAAAGACAGAAGTAGCATGTGAATGATAATGTGTTTGTTTATTTTATGAAGTCTTTTCTTTCTTCAAGGAGACACCTAAGTATTCTGGTACAAAAGAAGGACAGCAGTGGGACTGTAAGTTGTATTCTAATCAAAAACTTTCATACCATATTGAAATTACTTACATAAGAATTTGCAGAATTTTATGGTTCCTGGTTAAAATGCTTCTAATCTCACTTCAACTCAGCTGAAGTGACTGAAGGGTTCTTTGGACATGTACGGTAGCAATAGAAAGGCATTGTTCAGGAAGTACATGTGACAGAGTCTGAATAGACACAGCCCTTATTTTTGTGTTTATTCTGTACTTTCTTACATAAAGATGACACTGAGACTGATATTTTGTACACATTTTGGTCGTATGCAAATTGCATCAAAGACTGCGACAAATATGAGCCATGTAAATGAAATGCTTCATTTATCAGTGATTCAGGAAATCTACATCATTCTTGTGCTTCAAGGGTTACAAGTCAAGCAGTTTTTAGCAAGCTGCTAATCTGCTATGCTTGCTATATAGTTATAGTTGCTTGCTATCCCTGGAGTTTCCGGCAAATGCTCATACAATCTGATTAACATGGTTCACATACAAAGGGCGTTGGCCTGGGGACTACTACATCTCATTAATGGAAATGAATTTTTCATGCCATGGCTGCTATGTCTGTGTGTTAAGACTTTCTTCCCCCCACC
>NW_009940072.1:0-9198 GCF_000696875.1 Nestor notabilis
GCTGTAGCCCCCGGCCACGGCGCTCCTCCGCCGCACCGCTTTAGCGCCGAGCCCGGCGTTGCGAAGCTGGCTGTAACGAAGCACCCAAGCCCTACCCTTACCGCCCCTCCTCAGCCTCCGCGGGGCGAGACCGCTGCCGTGCGGCAGGAGCTGCTGTAGGATGTTCTGTTCCTTTAAGGATAAATAACACCCGAACTGCCTTCTCGAAGATAAGGAGTCCAGGCAACTTCACATTCCTTCTGGTCGAACCTTCAAATAGAAACTAGTGTTACACGTGCAAGCCACAGGCTCTGTAACTTACCAGCCTTGTAAAACTTTCTTGTAACGCGTGGAAAATTAAAGTTCAGTAGCAAAGCCACTGACAACACTACAGCCTTTTTTCCCCAGTTGTGAAGACACAAACTCGCATGAAAAAAGTATTACATGTTGTTGATATTGTCATTCAAGTAATACATCTTGCAATTTCAGCTGTCTTTTCTCAGTGCTATTCCAGACTGTGGAATGCTATACAGCCTACTTCAAATATGGCACAAAGACTAGACCCTGCAGTAAGTTACATGAGATGTGTGAACTTCTTGTTTAAACATCCTTCAGCTTGTAAAACAAACAGCTTCTAGGCTGAAATAGATTGGAAATAAGGCTGACACAATTAGCTGTATATCAGAGGGTTACAAGTTATTTGGTTTTAAAATTCAAATAGGTAACTGCAAACTAATTTTGGAATAGGGTCTGTGAAGTAACATAGCCTCAACACTACTGTACTAAAAACCAAAGATTCATGGGATCATTCTTTGTTTTCCTTCTCACTTCCCCCATTCCAGTAGTTGGAGCTGAAGTGACCTCTGCCAACCACCGAAGTCCAAGCACCTGCTGAAGCAGGCTCAAGATACAGCAGGGTCCCCAGGGCCACATCCAGTTAGGTTTTGAGTATCACGATCAGAGACTTCATCACCTTCCTAAGTAATCTGTTCCAGTATTTGACTGCCCCTCATAAGGGAAAAGTATTTTCTCATGCTCAGACATAAATGCCTGCATTTCAATTTATACCTCAATTTTCAAATGTTAACCTTCAATTTCCTAAAATGATAGCATTATTGTACTCTTAGGGGAAAAAAAAAATCCAGAAGATCAAGGACAAATATGAGCTTGAAAAATAAAAAGGCACATGAATAAATATACCTCTGTATTACTTTTCTTTCTTTACAGAATGCATCATGTAAACCTTTCAGCATAATATTAAAGGAAATGACAAGTGGAAGAATGGCAATATTTTCTTTAATGAAGAAAATATGATTTGTAATCTTGAAAGAGTAAGCTTTTTATCCACTCTGGAGGACTAAACCCAAGTGCTATACAGACTCATAACCAACCTCTGAGATTTTCAGGTACATCCAAATACGTCAGGCAGCATGTTTAATTTAGGAGTTTTCACTGGTTTTGATTTTAGAGACTCACATTTACATTCAAACTTTAAAGAATAAAAAGACACAAAGCTTACAGATTAAAGAACTTGCCACGGTCTGTACGAACACTAAAACATTCTTATTGCTCTCCCTCTGTATAGTAGAAACCCAAGATGCTACAAAAGATTCCATTACTTTTTCATTCCATGAACCCCACACTCAACAGTAAGATATGAGTTTTGAGAGGCGTTTTATTAAGACAACTGAAAACAAACGTTCAGAAGCAGCATACAATGAAACAAAACCCGAACCAAATACGTGAAGTACATAATCCATTCTTTTCAACTAAAGCCAAATTTTCCAACTTCGGGGGGGGGGCAGGGGGAGATAAAAGCCATTGTTTCTCCTCTCCATAACGAAAAAAACCAACAAAATAATCCCACACTACAATGACTCTAATTGAAATTGGAGAGACTGGACCTTGGCTTGCACACTTCTTTGAAAAGACTGTAGGCAGTTATGCTAAGAAGATAGCAGAACTCTACTACTTGTCTTTTTCTTTTTTATTGTTTGGATATTCAGTTCTTACAGACAACACCTAGCCAGTTCCACCGCATTCTCATCAATTACTGCCCATCTTTGCCTCATGTAGAGAGCGCACTCTGGAAGGCTGCCGTTTATCACCGGTCACTGGATTTAGTCTTGTATGTCCATATGTCATGTAACAGTTGCAATAATCAGGCTTTAACTTCAGGAGTTGAGCTGTACACTGTATCCGAGTTTTCAGAGGCGAGATCTTCTGCAATTAAATGAAAAGGGTCTTATTTAATTTCATTTTATATATCTAAACCAAAGAAATATTACAGGGATTGCTTAAAGACCAGGTCAGTTTGTTTTCCCATTTAACCTGATGCATCTGTTCAGTCTGCTCAGCTCTAGTCACTAGTATGACACTTACCACATGGTCATTTTCAGGAAAATGAATTCAATGACCTTTTGAGAAGAGTGAAAAATGCCAGAAGGTACCTGGGAAAAGCTACCTCTTCCATACTAACAAATGCCACTATCTTTTAACACTTAGCGGAGTTGAAGCTGGTAGTTCGGTGCATTACCTATTTCCTCCTCTGCAGTTCCTGGAAGGGTGGTCCTTGCTTTTGCTGCTTCTGCATTCTCCTCTTCTGTAGAGAGGAGGGAGAAAAAGCAGTCAATACCTTCAGTTTCCTCCCCAAAACTTAATGGGGGAAAAAAAATACACTTAATTTAGTTAAATTTTAGATTCTTATTTCTAAAACTTCTAAAAAGCAGTATTTCATATTTGTTTTAAACATACGTCAGATTGTTTGCTTGAATATCCACAAAGTGTCTATATTCAGTAAGCTTACAGGCTTGAAGTTAATTGCTTAAATGACATCTACAAAAGTAAATCCTTAAATCTAAGAGATTTGAGTGATATAGAAACCCCCAGAAGACAGTTCAGTTACTGTATGAAATTCAATGATGTTTGTCACTTATGATACATATTAGTTAAAAAGTGCACAACACAGAGCAGCCAAGTTTCACCAGGAACAAGGAGACACTTACCAGGAACCACACACTTCCAAAGACCATAGGTTTTTCCTACTGTTGTTTGCCACAGTCTTAGTGTACCATCCTCAGAGCCACTTGCATATAATTCCCCATCAGGGCTAAATCTCACACAGTGAATTGGACCAAAGTGTCCTTTGTAAGATTCTGTAAGAGAACACATCAAGACCATTCATTCCACATTTAGGCCAACAACTGAAATTATTAAGTAAAAATTATTAGAAGAGGGGGAGAAGTACTGGAGGGAGAGGGCACTTTCTCAGTATTTAACTTCTGATGCAAACCAAAGCTTCTATTAATTGGTATTTAAGCGCTCTCTAATTTAGGTAATATATTAATGTTTTCTTGCAGGTGCTTATTTATTTAAGGCAAAACTATAATGCAAGCCAGTACCACAGAGTACACCTGCTCTGTTCCTTCAACCATTCACTCTACACACATAGAATTTTAAACAAGGGCAGGATCAATGAACAAACTTAGAAATATATATGTTTTTTAAAAACATATTTGGCTAACATTACCAAGAACACAAATATATCACATTTTTCATAAAAGTAGTTGCAACTTATTAGACATACCTAATGAATGCTACGACACTTAAGGCTTGCTACTGCAGCAATACAGAATGACTTTCTTTTAAGTATGTGTAAGAAGCTTTTCAATGCAGGCTTGAATTAGTTCTAGAAGAATAACATTAGGTATACCAAGATAAGGTATATTATCAGGTAAGCATTTTTTCCTTTCATCCTCTTGCACAGCATGCTATACTGAGACCTCATTTGAGTACAAGTTTCATTTACTAGTCATTATTTCATTACTCTAATACCCATTTCAGAAGTCATTTTTGATTACAGAAGATAAACGTACCTAATTCTTCTCCTGTATTATAGTCATACTTATAGAGTTTAAAATCTTCACCACCTGCAACCAAACATTCTTTCGCAGGGTGAAGTGATGCAGAGTTGATTGTAGCAGGTGCTTCAAATGATTTAATCTGCTCTAGACTGTGGGAGAAAAGCTTGTTACCAAAGTTCATTAAAAGAACAAAAAAACAAACCTAATATTGAGAGCAAAGAAACTGTGATGCTACTAACCACAACTGCTTTTAACAAAAATAGAATATATCACCCCCTCCCCCTCAAGTTTCTGAAGTAAGTTTTAATACTTGCAAATTATGCTCATCAAATCAGGAACAAGTTCAGAATAAGCAAAATAAAAGATCACACATTCAGAATCACTTTCTGGAATATGTTGAAGTGTGTAACTTGCTTTCTTAAGACATCACAGAGATGTATAAATAATTAAGTTCTTTGAAAAGCACCAACCTGAACCCTGAATGAAACTTTTTTAATTACAATTAATGTGAAATATGAAAATGGTACCAAGCCTTTACAGTCTAGCACCTTGTAGACAGCCAGGGTTCACTGTTTTAGAAGAGGGCAGTTGTTTCACACTCTGCCTCTGACAAAGATGTCAAAGAAAGATGTCCACAAATGCCAGTTCTGACACCTTGGTGATTTTGGCCTTGTACAGCCATTTTTACGCACAACCAAGCCCATTACTCAACCTGTGAAAATTCTGTGGTTTGGACTCACGTTTCTGCACTATGAAAAGCAATAGTCTTCCCATAGGTTATCACAAGTATCTGCCCTTCTGGAACGTACTCCATGCTGCTCACCGACATTGCAACATTTAGAGCCTTCACTTCTGTCATGGTACTCCGGTCCCAGAGGCTTAAAAGGAAACAAAAACAGAAAACCCCTTTCAGATTACTTCAGCAATGGCAAGATTTGGACCAAATAAGCCACCTAACAAAGAATGTGGTTTGATTCCACAGGTAATTCAGATTTTCAGTGGCATTATCTTTGTTCTCATCTAAGCAAAGTTTTCAGACATGCTTACTTTAAAACACTTTTACTTTTGAAGCTTAATGCAACAATATTAAATGGTACACATACAACTTAACTATTCAAGGATTCTCTTAGAGATTAAAAATCTTGTCATAAGTCTCCTAAGCAGTACAGCTTTCTAGAAGCAAGGCTTTAAGATTCCATTCTGCCTTTTTATCTCACAAGGCAAAGGGGCAGTAATGCCAATTTATACAAAGAACATAAATTAATTCAAGATAATGAAATTTTCTAAGTAGGGGTGCAAAAGCTATCTAAATAGAAAAGAAATTAAATTGTTCTGCTACGACAAGTTAAGAATCTTCATTCACTAGCTGACTACCACATTTCTATTTCTACAATCCGAGAAAAGTAAACAAGACTAGACTCTTGTCTACCTTGAACTGTAGAAAACTGAAAAGAACTGGAGCTGAAAAAGAGACCACAGGGAAATTGCATCAGTGACTTCACAGTCCCATCCTTCCTTCCACAAGGCAGAAAAGACCATTCTATTTCTCTCTCATTTGTGTCATAAATATAAGAATGGTGAATCAGCTAAGCACAAAATGACACTGGGCTTAAACCACAACATCCTATCAGCCAGAAAGCTGAGGCACATCTTCCATCTTTTCTGGAGAGCAGAGTTTGACAAAAGGTCTTTGTCAATTCATCTCCTCAGCAGCCAGGCTTGTCTAGGCTTCATCGCATCTACCAACTGGGCATAAACTAAACTTACAAACCACTTCACCATGACTGGATGTTCCATCTTATAAAAACACTAAAGCCTACTCATATTATCAGCACAGCAGAGGAAGAGGGCTATGTCTACTAGCAGTGCACTGTTTCCAGATATTCTTCTCAGTCTTTTATGCCAGTGCCTGCTTAGTCCATGCCTTGTACATCTTTCAAGGTTGGAGTGCAAGAAACAAAGGAGCAATACCTCAGCATAATGTGTATGCACAAGACCTCATCTATAAATTCATCTTCTCTATGATTATGAAAGGCAAATTTATTATACTATGCACTTCTCAAAGACCACCTCTTCTTATCAGGGAGGACACGTTTATGGGGTAAATTAGAATTACCACAACTTATGTCTCTAACATCAGAAGAGCTGTATTAGGCATGGAGTTATAATAATCTAGGATCAAATAACCTGTGCTACTTATCTTTACCAAAAACCATAACTATTTTCTCACTTAGATTATGACACTAAATAGAAGTGATCGTCTTAGAAAGCTGAAAGTTACTTTTTCTTACCGAACAGTTTTATCATCAGCTGAAAGAATCTGTTTGTCATCACTGCTCCATAAAGCCTTTTTGATGCCAGAAGTATGTCCACTGACAACGTCAGGTTCTTAAAATAAAGTCAAATATTTTAATACGTGTAAGAAAATGAAATAATTTCATGCAGCAGTTTGGGAGCTTTCTTAAGCTATATGGATTTCCATGTACTAGAAACTGTAAAATTACTCCAAGCACTTACGACTTTATTTGTAGATCTTATTCCTGGAACAGGATAATTGTAAACTGAGTATCTGATCACCTAAATTTAAAAAGCTTCACTAGTTTAACTAGTCAGGGTTCTCTAGCTTTATATCAATCATTAGTAGTTCAGTATCAAAATGAATTTAAACATACAAATATGTGGAGTCTTCTTTTCTTTAAGATAAATAAATTTTAACTAATTAGACCTATTGTTAATGAGTGCGTTGAGCTGAAACATGCTAACCTGGAAATCCATTATAAACTCTAACTCACTTATGAAAATGTAAACTTAGAACGTACAGATTACCTTACTATAGCGAAAGGATATAGATGCTACATTTGTAAAACAATCCTCAACTTTGTCTCTTGTGATTGATAACAGAAAGTAGCTCTTGATTTCAGAACTTTTATTTAACTTATCCCAAAAATCAGCTCTGAAAAGCACTCACCCGCTTCTGGCTTGCTCAAGTCGTAGATACGCAACAGTTTATCTTGTCCACCTGTTAACAGATAATTGCTATCCTGAAACAGAAGTTATAAAGAGTCAACTCTATTTTGAATCACAATACCAGCCTTCATCTGTGAATCTTATAGTAACAGCATCTAACAGACTTATTAAATTTAAGCTACAATGTTAAACGCTAGAAGTAATACACTAGATTGTTTGCCTGTTAAGATAAACGCATAAAAAGTAGAAAAGCAACTAATAGCAAAACGTACTCCAGACTTTACTTCCCTGGAGGATATGGTATATAAGTTTTTCATACCTGTGTAAAATCCACGCTTTTGACAATGTGTTTGTGAGCCAATGTGATTAGTTCATCGCCTGACACAGCATCCCACACTTTGCTAAACAGCAAGAGAAAACATTTATGTTTTAGTAGCACCAGGACAAATCAACCTGGACAGTCAGATTAGATGGTAAGCAATCTACCCTGAGATCATGATAACATTATATCATAAATCCTACATTCTTATAAGATATGACCCAGTCAATTAAAACACGTTTTTACTAAAGCCTTTTTGTACTATCCCACAATTTTTCTTTATCCTCTTCTTCAGGATAATGCAGAATAATTAACAGTTTAGTTTTAAGACAAAGGGAGTTTTTCTCTCCAACTTTATTAATAGAGATTGCTCTCTACTAACAGAATTCAACTTGCCAAATACTAATACAGGCTGCAAACAAACAAGAAAAAGAAAACCCATCATTGAAGAAATAATCCACTAGAATTTTCACAAATTTTCCTGTAATAATCACAGAAGGGTTTGGGTTGGAAAGGACCTTAAAGACCACCTAGTTCCAACCCTCCTGCTGGGGGCAGAGACACCCTCCACTGGACCAGGTTGCTCTCCCAACCTGGCAATAATAAAAATAAGCTAACTGGTAGAAGCAAAATAAAAATCATCCTTTCAACTCTGCTCCAACTATAGTGTCAGAGATTAGAACCATATACAAATATCATTATAGCAAACTGGTATGGTAATTAAATATATTTATTACAAAGCAGTCATGGTTATTCATCACAATGGAATTAACTGTAGCTGCTTTCAGGAACCTAAAAGTCCAGGTTTTAATTTGGCTAGTCATAAATAAGCTATCAATTAATAAAGAAAAACAAATAGATCAGTAATTTACTATATGTCACCAAAGAGCACTACAGACTAAAATAAAATACAGATTTCAAAGACAGTTAATCACTTACGCTGTAAAATCTGCTGCTGCTGTAGCTGCTTTAGTGGCATCTGTGTTCAAAGTGGCACCCCAAACAGCACCTTTATGACCGAGAAATGTGCCAATCCAGTCTCCTGTGTCGCCCTGACGCAGCATGGGTTTACCATCTTCAGAAAAACAAAACCAATATTCAAGTGATGTGATAAAATAAGGAAGCTGGTTTAAAATCAAAAAAAAAAAAAAAAAAAAAAAAAAAAAAAAAAAAACAAAAAAAAAAAAAAAAAAAAAAAAAATCAAAAAAAACCCAAAAAAACCTCCCTTGCACAAGCATAAAGTACATGGAAATGCCACATACTTTATGAAGCCATTCTTTGTAAAAGAGTTTAGCTGAAGAGCTTAGATATGCTGGAATTGCTTCACGACTTTAAAACTGTACAGACAATAAAATACTACTCCAAATGAGATAAAGGTTTTCTTAAGATTTCTGTTAAGGTAGAAGGGAGACAGAAAAGAGCAGTCTGTTCTGGTTTTATATTCATTAGCTTTCTTCAGGCAGGGCAGGTTTATTTTCTTGCTTTAGAACAGTATTATCAGACTGACAGTATGCAGAAATAGGCCTTGTGTTTGTCATCATACATTTAAAGCACATACAGAGATTACGTAAAAATAAAACAAACAGAAAGCCTTTTCTGTGATTATATTTTTTCCTGGGAGGCTAGCAAAAAGATGTTCACACAAGAAGATGTAGAGCTGAACTGGACGCCCTCCAGAGCAGAAAGAAACATACTTTTAAACTCATGAATACATACATAAGATTAACATATTGAATACATAAGATTAAAGTATATTTGTATGAAGGGGAAATGCTATTCACAAAAGGAGAAGCATTCTCATGGGAAAGGAGCTGGACGTCTTCATTCTATGTCCAGCAAGACAGCTGCCCGGGTTAAACGGGAGCTCACTTTAAAACCTACAGCTTATGCGCGCAGACGGTACAAACAGAGAGTTTTGCAAATAAATCTTTTCGAGGCTTACACACACACCCCCACCCAACAGTCTGGATCCAAACTAGGCGCATGCGGGTTTTGACAGCCCCCTGGCTAACCCGTTAATTTATTAACCAACACGAAAATCAGCTGTGCGTTCCGTTTTTCTTTCGGCA
>NW_009940073.1:0-17368 GCF_000696875.1 Nestor notabilis
CCCGGCGAGCGGGTCCCCGGGGCACGGGGGGTGCCGTCCTGCGGGGCTCGGTGTGTCCTCTCGGAGAAACCCCGGGGAAGGTTTCCTCCTCCCGGAGTGGCGTGTGGGGGACCATGGCTGTCCCTCTGTCCTGCTGCAGGCCTGGGCTGGAGACATCCCCGGGTGGTTGTTCGCACTGGCGGGGGGAAAAAAGGAAAGGATGCACTTCTGGGTGTTTAGGCTCACCTGAAAACATGACTAAGGAGGACAGGAAGATGGTTCTGTGCCCCGCAAGCAGGTGTGCTGAGTGTAATCAAGCTTCGAGCCATCCCTAGTCCTATTCCCTGGCCAAAAAGAACGTTCAACCAAAGCTAAAGGGCCTGGCAAGGTGTATTTAATCTTCAACCTTATCCTGAAGGGACGCACGATCCTCCAGATCTACTGCACATTGTTGCCGTCTGTGTTAGGTAAGGTACCGAAATTACCGAGTGGTTCTTGCCGATTGGAATCTGAATGCTTCCAGTCTGTCTGGAGAGCAATGCTTCCATCCTCCTGGTCTCTGGAAACTGCTGCACCCCTTGGCCTCGTTCTTAAATGCCCCTCCTCCCAATCCTTTTAATCCCTTAGGGATTTGGTAGACCTCTGACTTGTGGTGCAGGGGACCTGGCATGGGTTAGAGTATGGCTTTTACTTGCAAATCTGAGTAGGGATTCGCATAGATGGTCTGTGCTGTTCTGAACTAAGTAGGTGATTACTTAGTGGTTAGAGAAATAATGTCTACAATATGTCATGTCTTTTGCTTCTCAAAGAACTACTTCTGGAATGCCAATGCTGGAGGTGGAGGTGATCTATTGTGTATTAAGGTGCCTCACTAGGACTGGTAGGAAGGTGTCCTCATTTGTTTGCTTGTATAGGGACTATCCTCAAAGTAGAGGAAGATGTGCTCCTCTGTGTAGTTGTGTCTAGGTTTGCGCATCCGACTTGACACCACCCACCAATACAGCCTGAGTCATGTCACTGTTGGGATTTCACTGCGAGCTGTTAGAGATGGCTTAACTGGTTGAGGTCTGTTTGTCTGCAGTAAGTGCTGTAAGAGCATCAGCTCTACAATTCACTTGATCGAACAGGGCAAGGACAGAATGAAAGCTTCTTTCTCAGCTTGTGTGCAAAAGTAGGAGTGGAAGCTCTGCAGCGTATTATCTGCTGGCTTTTGTATTCAGCACAAGTAGTAAGGCTTGGGTAGTATACATTAGCACTCTGGTAACATAGCATTTGACTGCTGGCTGCTGCTTGACTTGTATGCTTTGGCTAAATCTTTGCATTAGAAGATTTGCAGTGTTTTTGTCCATTTCCCTTAACTGGTAGATGAAATATGGAGCTGAGCACATCCAGGACTGTTCAGCCAGACAAAGCTGGCATAATCAAGCTTGTACTTGGGAGGTGTGAAAAGCTCTGTTCTGCAAAGGCTAGACAGTGATTTGTCTGAAGCTGACCTGTTAATCTCCTGTGTTCTCTGCTATATGATGCATGCAGCCGCTTCAGCTACAGAGTACAAGCGTCCTTTCTGTGTGGGAGAGGGATTGTTAGAACAGGGTTATTAATTCAAGTGAGTGAAAAACTTGATTTTTTTTTTTCTTGCTGAAAAGCACAGCCAGAACTTGCCCAAGGCAGAAAATAACAGTAAATGGTTTTCTTGGGACTTTTTCCCCATGTAAACGGGCAGGGCAAAACTCTAAAAGCCATCCTAGGGAGCAGCTGCATACAACTGGGACAGAGGGGAGAGTTTCGTACCTTGCAGCACGTGTCCACTCGTGCTGGTCTATGCAGGGAGCAGCTACTGAACGAGAGAAGCCTGGGCTGCTCTGTGTTCATCCCCTTCAAGCCTGCCCTGTTGGAATGACCATAATAGGCTGGGTTCCTTCTGAGCTGACTTTTATCAGACCTTCCAAGAGCTGACTCTTCAAACAGCTCTCAGAGAGGGGTTAATGCTTTAAAAGCTATTGCTAGTGCTAATTGTATGGAGCAAGGAAGCAGCCTGACTGGAAAGATCCAACTGAGTCTGCAAGACTGCTTCAGCTGGTGACCAATTGATATTTACTGTGCCCCAGCTTGGTCACTTGCCCCCAGTAGCAGGTGGTTCTTATTCTGATGGGCAGCTCCTGCAGATGCCCAGTTTTGTCACCTGGTTTAACCTAGTAGTCCTTTGTGCTTCTTTCCAGCCTACTAGGTGTTAAAGGCAAACTCCCTCCTCCCCAGCTCCCCTCCCATGCTAAAGATAAAGCTCTTTGGTTGTCTGCAGTTGTGCTGCTTTTGCAGCTAAGGGAAGTGCATCTCTTGGGGTTTGTTGTTACTAAGTGCAGGGGAAGTAGCTGGCATTGTCTCTCGCCCTTTGTGTATGCTTCCTATTTGAAACAAGGATTAGTTTTCCCCTGAGAGCCTGGCTGGTGCTTGGCAGCTGGTCTCCAGGGCTTCAGCTTGGAGAATGCCAGGTGAAACCTGGCTACAAAGAACTCCTGTGGCATGAAATACAGAGTTATTCTACAGCTTCAAGCTAGTGATAAAAAAGCTTAAGCTTACAACAGGGGAGGTGCTTGGTCAGAGCAGCATGCTCCAGCTTACTTTTATTGCTTGGCTAAGGCAGTAGAGCGATCTGACTATGAAAACAGCCAGATGGGAGGATAAATGTATAGCCCACTGCAGCTTCAGTAACAAAGTGCTCTGCAGCCAGCTATCTGCTAAAACCTGTGTTGCTTTTGCATTAAGTGGAACTGCTATAACAAGGTGTCAAACTGCTTAAGAAGATACCAGGTCACTGGTGTTCATATACTGTCTAATCCAGTCCCATCCTAAAGCTAAGTAGATTTTAAGCTCTGATTAACCTTCTTTGAAGCATGAACTTGTGCCATTATCCTGCACTAAGCTCCATGCCAATATGTTTAGTCTTCATTGAGTGCAGAGGTCTAGGCTATCTTAGATCTACTTGTGGATTTCCTGAGCAAATAACTCTCCATTATTTTTACACTTTACAAATGCAGGACTATGACCAATAGTGCTTTTCAGACTGGGGGTATGAATATGAGACTGCCAAAGTACCCTGGGAACTCTTGTATCTGTCTAGTACTGACTGCCCATGTTATCTACCAGCCAGAAGGAGGAAAGTTTTTAATTAATGGATCTCTAAAAGCTAGCTTTGTAGGGAGCAGCTTTCCTTCTTATTCACTGACATGCCTCACCCTAATAAAGATGGAGTAAGCTTGTTGGGAAGAGATTTAACATTTTGGTACTTTTAACCACCTCCTAGATGTCTTGGGCTTCTTGGAGCTAGAAACCTACAAATGTATATACATATGTGTATATACTTATGTACAATGTGTATGAGTGCTAGAGAAATGCTATGGCTTTCAAGTGCAGCTGGAGTTCTGTTTAAGTTTAACCACTGCTAAAACGACTTGCATAGCCTAAAAAGACTCCTGACTTCTAGAGAAACTGTATCTAGATCCAAACTGTTCTTTATTTAAAAAATAACAAGTTCTTGATGTTTCAATATGTCTGATGTTAACTGGCCATTGGAAAAGGGGTGTGAGATGAACATAATTTATATTGATCAGCAGAGCAAGGCAAATGCATGTCATTGGGTAGTAGCAATTTAACTTGCATAATACATACTCTTAAGTGCTTTTTAATTACAGAAGCACATAAAGGGAAAGTAGCTGAATACTGTCAGTTCTCAACTGTTTGTTTTTTTTATGGCAGGCAGGGTAGAGGTGATGGATGGGTGGTTGCCCATCCTCCAGTGGAACTGTATATGCTGTTGCTGGTGAATAGCTTCTTGGTGGCTTCTGTTTGTCCCTGAGCACCTGGTGTGTGTATGTGGCCTGTGACAGGGAATTACTTCAGCAGCTCAAGCTGCTGAGGGCCAGGGCTGCAGGGAGAGTGGAAAATGGGACTCTGTGTGCCCTGAAGGCTCAACCAGATAATGGAACCTGCAGTAGTTGACTGACCTGGGTGTGTCTAAGCTGGTAGTGCTGAGGTTGTCTTCTGTGCTATAGACAGCCCTGCAGATCATAAGGCTCTTTAGCTAGAGAAGTCTTCTGTGTGGAATAAGAGGTATCTATTATAATGGAAACACGGATAGCTGTGTGTGACCAGACATACAAGATTTCTGTGTCCTTAGTTGTATTTAGCTGACTGGATAGATACAGTATCGCTTTCCCAAAGGAGACAAATGTACATGAGCAGCAGGATGCAGAGGGCCTTTGTTTTAGCTGGACTAGAACAAATACGATGTTACTGAGATCCCTCTCCCCACAACAGCAGTTACCTCTTGCACAGCATCACCTGGTTGCATGTGAAGGCATGGAGGAATAATGCATCCTTGTATAGCAAAGCAGTGCTAGGTGGTCTGCTGCTGCACTGTGTGTGTACAAATGAAGGTAATATTTATCCATGTGCTGTTTGGGTAGGGAAATGAGGAGTCTAGCAAGCTGGGGGACTCATTCTGGTGCCCATGAGCAAGACTGCAGAGAGTGATCTTTGCTCTTTGAAAGACTGAGGGGTGGTTCTGATAACCCCAACCTTTCTTTAATAATATTTCCTAGTCCTGTGGCTCAAAGGTAAGAGCAGTTCACTTGCAGAACTTAGAACATACCAGTCAAAGCAAGTGAAACTGTTGATGGTTGGGGGCTTCTTGCAGTTGAGCTTGACTGTGCCACTGGCAAGCTGACTCCTGCATCTGGGAGGAGGAGGATCTTAAGAGATCTGCTGTGTGATGGATGGTTGTTTGCTGTGTGCATGAGACTTGTGTGACCAGCTGTCTTGCATGTGATGGGGTTGGTGGTCATCTGTGAAGTGATGGTGCAGCAAGCCCAGGACCGAGAAGCACTTGCCCAGAGGGAGGTGGCTGGGAGCAGGCTGCTGCTGTCGTCCATCTGCGTGGCAGCCTGAGCTGCATTACTGGAGAGAGCAGAACCTGCCAAGAGCAGACTGTCAGCTGGCTAAATCACTGCGGGGCTACTGTTTCGGTGCTCTCTTGGAAACTCTTGAAGCACACAATGATTATACACGTGAAACTTCCTGGACGTGCCTCCCTGGTGCATTGCAGGATAAACACTGTGCTAATGCAGCAGTACTGCTGTTTGGGCTGTAGTCTTTCTCAGTGGGGCCAAGGATCTCGTACAGAACACAAGCCCCGAAGCCTCCCGTTTTGGCTCTGGTCCTGTGTTGCAATCTATAGACCCACCTTGTTCCCTGTGAGTTCCTTGGTTACTTTTGTGTCAATGCACACCACTGGGGTGAGAGTTTGTAAGGTCTTTCTTGGTCTTCGGGTCAAGAGTGTTTTGTCTCATGTAAGACTTCAGGTTGGGTAGGCTAGGAATAGCCAAATAGATGAAGGGATTCATTGCTTGGGATGTATAGGCGGGGTCTGCCCAGAGCTGGCCATAGGCTAGCATGCTTGGAACGTGTCACCCAGTTACTTGGGTCAATGGTCGATTATGGGTATGTGTAATCTTGCTCCTTTTTCCTTTCTAGGTCTTGCAGTCTGGACTTGTAAGCCTTGCAGGCTTCTAGGCACATTTCTTCTCAGCTATGAGTGGATCAATAGGATTTGACATCTGCATGGTCACCTGCAGCATCCTGCTCTTGTCCTCTAGTCCACCATGCCTTGCATCTCTGCCACTGGAGGAGAGGAATGTGACAAAGGTCCAGCATGGCCCCTGGGCAGGGAATGGGGTTGAAGATGAAAGGACAAGCATGTTGAACTTGAAAAGTAACCTGGGCCCCTCTGAGCAGACTGTCTCTGAAAAGCCATTTGGAGTGTCGGCAAAGCCGTCTGGGATATCCTTAAATGAAGCTTTCACTGCAGAAGGAGAAATGCTATCTGTAAGCCTGAGCCATGTCATTTCAGGTAGCCAGGGTCTGGGTGATCATACCTCTGCTGTGGCAGTGGCTTCTGTTGAGGAGGACGAGCTTGGTCCCACAAAGTCAGAGCTGGAAGAGGATGATGCATTCAAGGCCATGCTGACCACGGCTGTGACCACACTGAACCCTACTGTTCAGGAGGAGTACGTTGGTGGCCCCATTAGTGGGACCACCACAGAAGGTGGTGTTGAAGTAGAGCACAGCTCTCCTGGCCTCTTGGCAAACCCTCTTTCTGGGACTGCTGTGGAGGAGGAGGCAGGGAGCAACTCATACCCCTCAGTGGCACCCCAGCCCACACTGTACCCCAGCTCTCCCAGCTGGGAAACAGCAAGTGACCATCCTGTCACCCTGACTCCCCAGGCTCATGGCATAACTCCTGAGCTGGGAGTGCCAAGACCCCGCACAGGGAGCCCTCTAAAGTCCCTGGTTGTGCGAGCATCTGTGGCTGCAAAACATCTACCTGTGGTGACTGAGGCCTCCCTCCACCTGGAAGCAGGGATGCGTGGCAGGCAAGGAGACCTGCCCACCATGGCTGGCACTGTCACCATCCATGGTATAGACACGGTGCCGCCTGACTGGGATGACACAAAAGTGGGGGACATAAGTCAAGGGGGAAGTGTGTCTCTTGAGGAGGTGACAGAGGACCTGGGTGTAGCAGAACCATCCCAGATACCACAGGGAGGTGTAGGGGAGGAAGAGGATGCAACAAGAGTGCTGCCACCCCCAGCATCCTCTCCACCAGCTTCCGAGCTTGCCAAGGAGACCAACTGCACAGAGCTGGTGCTTGGGGAGGAATTTCCGGCAGCTTCTACAGGCGATGGTGGTGCTGTCCACACTGCAAATCTGACGGCTGTAGACATGGCTGATCTCAACTTGCTGGAAAACACAAGTACAGTCACAGCAGAGGAGGGGAAAAGCATCCCACCATCACAGCCACAGGCTGCTGTGGTGACAGATATGCAGTCCGATCTCCCTCCTACTCTGGAAAGCTCATGGAAAGGTAAAACTTGCCTGTTAAAGACACTTTCTTCTATGTGTAGGTATAGGAGGGATGCTCTTGTGAATCTGCTTCCTTCCAGGGAGATGAAATAGAGAAAGGTGTGTTCTTAATACCTGTAGCAGAGGTAGGACACCTCTTCTTCCTAAAAAAGGCTATGGACCTTTGCCTAACAGGTAAATTGCATCCATAAAGTATGGCCTAGCTTTGGCTATTCCTAAACACAATGTCCCTGTGTACAGGGAGGCACAGTGTGTTAGGTGGTACCCTGTCATGTGATGTGAAGCAACTGCATAGAGCTGTTTCTTCAGTTTCTGGAGCTGAGAGAGGGTGACTGTAGAAGCAAATGGGTAAGTCTGTGGTAGCTGAGCCTGTGGCTGATGGGTGTGCTTCAGTACAGAGTCTGTAAAGAATTGGAGTCTTATCAGTAGAGACTTGGTGCTAGTTACATAATTTCCTTTGTTAATGTTCTCATGTATGGTGTGCTACCAAAGCAGGGGTTTTAGCTTTGACCTTCCCATAATGGTTGAGGAGCACAGCTGTAGTCTGATTGTAGGTGTCTTGCCTTGACCAGGGATACATAAGTGCGCTTGGAATAACCCTCTGGTATGCCTCTTGTATGACTAGGGAGGGAGCCCACTCTCAGACCACTGGTTAAACGCTATTTCAAGGAGGATAACACTCCTTCAAGTGTCCCTTTCATATGGCAGGTCCAAGGACTTAAAGGGGGTCCTTGCACTAGCTTACTCTGAAGCCCTGCAAAACGGAGGTGGGAATAATTCCTGGGGGATTTAATTAGCACCTGGGACCACTGCTAGCTATGGATGCTTGCAGTCAGTGCAGAAGATACAATGTATGGCTGTAAATGCTTCCTAAATCCAGGAATAGGCAAGCTGTACTCATAGCCTGTGAGTAACTGACATATTCCATGGTTTTAAGAGGGTGGTCGGATCAAAAGATCTGTCCACAGCTGTGTGCTGTGCTTCATAACAAAAGCTCCTGGTGGTGTCCTCCCACCCTAGAGCCAAACTGTAGCCAGGGTCTGACTGTCCAGTGCTTGTGCCAAATCTGTTACCAGCAGGCAGAAATCTTCCTCCTAGACAGCCCGCCACAGGCTGATGTTGTCACCCTCTTCTGTGCTTACCTGTAAAGATGGCACCTGCAGCCTAACGACAGTGACGCTAATGACTTGGGGGGTTGGTGGGTGATGGGGGGGGAGAGAGAGCAATGCTAAAGAGCTCTGGTCAGATATTGGGCAATGGTGTGTTCCTAGGGTGAGGAACATGAGCTGTGATTTAGGACTCTCTCTTAACTGCTGGGCATCTTTAATCTTCCCTCTTACGCTACAGAGGCAAAGGGACAACTTCCCCTCACTGCACCTGAAAGATCTGGCTTTTGCTGTAGAAGAAAGCTAATTGCATGCTGGTGCTGAATCATGACTGATTAATTTCTAGATTAATTTATAAGCACTTGACTTGTCAGCAGGTTCCCTCTCTGCTGTATCACAGATGTTGGGGAAACACTGTCAATAAGACTTGTGCAACAAAAATAAACCTTTCTAAAAACCTGAAGTCTTGTAGCCACCAGACTGGGTCACTAAAAATGTTGCTCTGGCAGCCTCACATGCTTCGAATGGTATTTCATGCTATAGGCCTGCAGTGCTGTAACTCTCTTGGCATTAGTTCCCAGTGGACCCATGTGTCCCTAAAGGGCAATTAAGAAAATGAGCACTGATTCTGCGGCTTTCATTCGTGTTATGTGCATTCTTGCATCTGTCTTTATGCTGCACTGCCCTGATGATACTTGGCAGGACTTGCTGCTTGCACTGTGGCTTTGGAAATGCTAATGCATGGAGTCACATTCCTTCAAATGTCTGCTTTTTGCTGTCTGTCCTATGAGTTGGTACTGACATATGTTCTTCCTGTAGGTGTTACTCAGGAGGTGACAACAGTTGTCCAGGAGGCTGATGCTTCTCTGTTAGTTGTGACACTGGTGCCTGGTGCTACCCAGGGAGCAGGAACTGCAAGCTTTCCCCAGGAAAACAGTGGAGAGGACACTCAGATGGTGACTGCTCCTAGTGCTACCCAGATGCTGGTGGCAGCTGGTACTTCCTCTGCGGCAGACATTACGGATGTGGAAGGTAGGGTTCTATTTCACAGACTGTAGTTCATTTCCACACAGGATGAGGTGGTACATCTGGAACCAGTATCACTGGACACTGAAGTCTCAACCCACCACATACGTATTCTAAGAGATTTTTTTTCTAGGTTTCTTCAGGCTGTCTTTAGCCCTGCCACTACTTTCTGCCCATGCTACCAGATCCACCAGGTTGAAATATGCCAACATATGTTTTGCCTTACATAAAAGTGGAGTAGAGATGTTAAAAAAACACAAAACAAACCCAAAAAAACCCACCCCCTAAACAAAAAAAAAATCACCCAAAACAATCCTCCTACATCAGTCCTTACTAGCAAGCTGACTTTTAGCCTTAGACATTTAAGCCAGTTTTTATTTATGGAAGGCAAGCTTTTACTTCTGGAGCCAAAGGCAGTCAGACTGCTGGTGCTCAGTCTGAAGGATGAAAGTTTCATCAGGGTAATGTGGGAATGGTAGTATGGGGTTAGACACCCTCTTGGAAGAGTCTGGGAAGCCCTCAGGTGTGGACGGCTGCACTGGTTTTCACTTCTACTGAGGAATAGTGAGTTCTTCTCAGGTTGATGTGGTTCATACATAAATGCTTAAGCAGTTGTATTCAGTTAGCTGCTGCCTGCTGACTTGATGTCGCCTTGGCAGGTACGTGTAGGAGCCTGTCTTCTTGCCTGGAGTGTAGCAAGGGTTCCTTTAGCACAAAGCTGATGGAGCATGAGGATATTTCTGTAGTAGTAGGTACCACTGTAAATAAACTGCTGCTGGGAAGCTTTTCTTGTAATTCTTATACTGCAGGGCATCAAAAGAAAACACCTATTTGCACTGTATCTCTTAAATTACAGTCACTTTGTAGGGGAGAGAGAGCTCTTTCAGTGGTTTCCACTAATTTGCTTCTAGGTTTTAAGTAAAAGTTCAACTGATTTGTCCCTGCCCATGACAGGGGGTTAAAACTAGATGATCTTTAAGGTCCCTTCCAACCCAAAGCATTCTATGATTCTGTAATATTTCTTTGCAGTAAACAACTAGGTCTGCCACTGAGTTAAAAGCACTGAGACACTGGTTGAGATCTGATCTTCCTATGGTATGGTGACTAGCAGTCTTCAAAGCAATGGAAGTAAAACCTAGTTGAGTTCTCAGTAAGGGGTTCTTAAGCCCTGTACTGGCTGTCCTGGAGGGGAAGCTTTCATTACAGCAGAGTCACTTGCACATCTTAAGCAAGGCAAGAGTTTAATATCTTCCACTCTGAGTTAAGTTTTCATTGAAGAGTCTGTTCTTAAATGCTTGGGGTTTTAATATTGTGATGAACTGCTGCTGCTTCCTGTCTTCTGTAGACATCACAGATGTCCTGGTCACCAGTGAGAAGGCTGTTGCAGCTCCTGGTGGGATGTCCGCAACCCACTCTGGACAGACAGAGAAGCCATCCAGCAGAACTATGGTCCTGGTAACTCCAGCATCAGTGGCATCTTCTGCCAGGAGGACAGCTCTTCCGTCTGTGAGGAGGATCAGTACTGCTGAGACCTATGGGCTGGACCGCCTGGAGTCGGAAGGTACTACTGATCCCAAGGCTAAGAAGCAGTCAGTTTCATGTGGAGTGACACACTTGCCTTGACACATCCTGATTTGTCTGTCTGGCACGTAGCTATATGCATATGTTATTGTTCCTAATAAAGTTGTTGAACAACCTGTCCCCTTCAAAGAGGTACAGGAAACAAAAAAAGTGTCATGGAGGATGCCTGAAATTCAAGTGGCTGTGGAGGAAGGGATGGGGTTTTCCCTTGGAGAGGGAGCAGCCATGGTATTGCTATTGCAGCTGTCTGGCTCTGTATGCCTGTAACTGCTGGTGTGTGCACCCGTTGCAGAGCCTCTGTACCAGATAACATCCATGGGAACGTGTTCAGTTAGCTGGAGAGCCCTTGCCACCCTACTGCTGAAACCCTTGCTGCATGCAATGTAGGGGGGACATTCAGCATGAGATGGCTACCTCAGCGTGCAGCTGGCTGAAACCTTGCCAGAACAAGTGATGCCCTATTTACACTACCTGTGTGACCCTGCTGCAAGAGGCAAAGGATGCATCCCCTATGAGATGCTCTTCCAACTCAAAGCGACTTGCTAAGCTGCTGTCCCATTACTGGCTCCTCCAGCCTTGCTTCACACTCTGGGATCTCTTCTCGTAAACTGCTTTTGCTCACTGCCAGTCTTGGAGTCTCTACTCCCTGGCTGTCTTCAGAAAGTTGAAACCCAGTGATGCAAATTCCGCCTGTGCAAACTCCCGTCAAGAGAGGTTTAGGTGAAGTAGATCCTATTCTGCAGCTGGTCTGCAGCTCAGATCTGTTCTCCCTCCAGCTTATCCATGACTTTCTTGTGGAGAATTTTCACTTCTGTTTTCTGCTTTTTCTCCTACTTACTCTTCTCTGCTTGCTCATCTATCCAGTTTTGTACTCCAATCTGGACTGACACCACCTGGCAGGGATTAATCTTTCTGCCTGTTTTGCTTCCCTTCCTTAGTCTTGACCTTCTATTGCCTTCATCTTTTACTGCAAAGGTTGGCAGCCCTCCAGGGGTAGAATGCCAGATGGTATTTTTTTTCTGATTAGAGGTAGGGTGCTATAGACAACAGCTCATCAGCAACTTTTCTTTGCATGAAGCAATAACTCTCACTCCTCCTGTTAAGTTTAGAGGACAGCAGAATTTGGGAGGCCTCCCCACTGCATGTGTGAGGTGCTGCAGTTCCTGCTCTGTCAGGCTTGCTGATGGCTTTGAAGCCTGACATGAGCTCTCTGGACCTCCAGCTATAGCACTTGCCCCCTTCCCAGGTTAAATCTTGCATGTATCTGGCAGTGCAAGGATGTGGTGCTGATGGTGGAATAGTGGCAGCAGGGGAAGAAGGGCTTGTGCGTGTGTGAAAACCTGATCTTTCAGGCTGGGGAAAAAAGGTGTCCGCTTATCAAGAGTGGCATGATTCAGGAGGCTAAACGTTTTTTGAGCCCTCTGGAATCTCCTTTAGAAGCCTGCACAGGAAGATAAGGGGGATTTCAGTTTCAGTTGAGTATTGGTCTCATTTAATGAGGCTTTCTGCATAGAGAAAAAAAAAAAGTATCTTTCTGCTCTGACACAGGACTGCTGCGACTTCCTTGGGCTCCTGCTGAGCAATCTTATGCAACCACAGGCCTTTTCTTCCTCTGCTCTTAATACGCTCTGAGCTCTAAGGACAAATGTGGGCTGTAGTCAGAACTGGCTTTCCTAAATGATGAGGACTCCATTAGAAGGCTAGGGGTTTCTTGGCTGTGGGGTATGGCTTTGCAGATAACCATCAAACAAATTACATGGTGCTCTCTGGTGTGCTGTGTGGTTTTGACAAGTGGCACAGCTATTGTGGTCCAAATCTCTTACAATCTAGAACTTAGTGTTGTGAGCCAGAATTTTCACTGCTGTTAGGAACCACAAGTCCACATCTTGTAAAATGGGACAAATACCACTTGGGGATGGGCTTTCTGCCTAGGGATGCTACTGCCCCAATTAAGCATGAGGGGAGCTTTTGAGCTGTGAGTTTCTTAATGTATTTTTTTTTCTAATGCAATTAGGGGTTACCACATCCTCATGAGGGTTGGCATTTAGAAGCTTGGTTTGCATTCCCCAAATATTACAGTTCCTAGTGCTTAGTTTCAGAATATCTAGATGCTGCCAGCTATTTTTGGGAGTGCTTTCCTATAAAGCTACACTGAGCTCCAGCACAGGGTCCTCAAGCTCTTAGGTGATGCAAGGTCAGATACTACTGCAGTTGCAGGCATATGCTTGGGTCCCCTAATGAGAGATCTTGACCCTTTGTGGGGAGGTTGTACCTTCTTCACCAGTGGAAAAAGTATACGGAGCTGAGTTGAGCTTGGCTGGTCTCCAGCACCTTTAGTGGGGTCTTGCTGACTTGCCTCACTGATGGCCTGGCTCATCATTAAATATAACCCCCTGCTGTTAAGCTGGTTCTGTTTCTTGGGGACCATCTGTGTCAAGCTGCCTGTGGTTGATTGCATCAGTATATTCACCTACCTGTCTTGGATGCAAAACTGTTTTAAAAATCAAATTGCACGCACAAATATGAGGTACTTTGTATGTCTCTAGATAAGCTTATCCTCCTCTCTAGTGGGCTCTGGAGAGATTAGCTGGGTAACCAATATCCTCCTACCTTGACTCCGGTCAGATTGGTTCTACTTGCCCTTCATAGCTGGAGAAATCCTATAAAGGGATTATAGGATATGGGGACAGGACACAGTAGAGGATTTGGCTTGCTTGTCCGAGAGACTTAACTATATAGTTTGTTCCCATGCCCAGAATTTGTATGTCTCTAACAAGCTAGAGAAGTGGAAGATGTCTCAGCATTCATCATACCATCCTAAGATTAACCTCTGACATGCAGGGCAGATGTCACCGTGTGACCTTCCAAGGCTGCCCGTATGCAGCAGTAACAGCTGCCTCTTGATGTATCTGTGTTTCAATCCGTAAGTCTGTAAAAGATGTTTGCCCTTGGTGCTTTCAAGCTCATTGAGAAAATGGCTTAAGCTCAATGCTACCCACTTTCTGCAGCTCGGTAAGCTCCAGCTTGGCCTGCTTCAGCATTAACTTGGGATTTCTAGACTGTTTACTTGTGATTTTTGAGGTGGAGGGAGGAACAAATAATCGGGCTTTTACTACTCTCCCATAGGTGTTTTAAAGAGAATTAAACAGTATTATCCATTTGTGCTTCTGATGTGCCTATCCTATTTTTTGTGTACCCTTTACTCCCCAAAATCCAAAACTACTCTGTAACAGTGTGTAGCTCTAAGGCTGGTTCCTGTTCAGCCATCTAGGCTTGCTTCAAGCTCTTGTTTCTGGATGTGATCTGCTTAGGCAGTTCAGCTGTCATATAGGCTGCTGGATGTGAAGGGTGCTTAGAGCTTTTATAAGAGCAGGAGATGCTCTACCTGTTGTATGGTGTCAGGAACAGTCAATAGCTCTGTGAAAACTGGCAACTTAAACTCAGCTGCTGTAGAGGGAGGAGCTCTTAACCATGTACCTCTTGAATGTAAAGTGTTCCTGATTAATCAGGCTGGCTCTCAACAAGCAGCTGGCAGAATCCCATCCTTTACAGTGGAGGGGCTGGAAAAGCAGTGTCAGGTGCCTGCTGTCTAGGACAGTACAGTGCTATTTCCAGTACTCTGCCTGGTTTAGCTGGTGTGTCCCCACCTAATGCAGCACTTGTATATGGAGAAACCCCTCAATTATGCTGAAACATGGCTGGCACTGTTGTTGGGATCAGTGAAGCCAGTGTCCTACAGTCATGGGGCACCTCCCCTCGGAACCTAGGCTGTGGGCTTCGCTGTATTTGCTTCACCTGCTGTGTCAAAGGCTGTTCCAGAGCAGTGCCAATATGAAGCTTTAGACTTTCCAGCCTTAACAACGGTATTTTAATAATATTCACTTGTCTTTGGCTTTAAACAGTTCCTGTTGCTTTTTACTGACCTGTGTACTCATGTTTACCCTTCTAAGAAAACCAGA
This sequence comes from Nestor notabilis, assembly GCF_000696875.1. Classification (NCBI taxonomy): domain Eukaryota; kingdom Metazoa; phylum Chordata; class Aves; order Psittaciformes; family Psittacidae; genus Nestor; species Nestor notabilis. The sequence continues at coordinate 14,570 of NW_009940073.1, forward strand.
GCTTAACAGGTTTCCTTAAGAAGAGCTCTCTTTGTCCTCTTCTCTATTCTTTGCCTCTTTCTTCTGCATCTTGTTCTTCTTTTATGCAGTCATCTATGCTGCATGTCATATTTTAGAAGTGAAGGCAATGGTTGCCTTTTTTCACAAAATATTTCAGAACCTGTAGCCATTTACATAACTTTTATAAAAGACCCTTCAAATTCTCCTTATGTTTTTCTTCTGAGCTGTGTCACAGCACAAGGAGACTTCCTCATTTTGTATGTGAGGAGTATTTTTGCTGGAAATCAAGGTTCTGACTGGGATTGCTAATTGGACCCAGACTGTATGGATTGACCTGCCTCATTAAATCTCTGCAACCCCATTAAAATTAAAATGAGGTTGCAGGGGTGTAAATAAGACAGGCACTTAACCTAGCATGGTTAGCTAGCCTGATACTGTAATTCCTGACCAGCTGTTTGGATATCAGCTAAATTGGCAAGGAACAGAAGACTTAAAGCACATGCAAAATGAATTGTACTTGGTGCAATGTGTTCTTGGTACACACAATTGTCTTGCTTCTCATTTATTGCTACCACTGAAATGGGAAGTGCTGTCTCTCTGGTGCAGGTTGACCTCCATGTTCTTCACAGTAAGTGGTATTTCATTCCTCATTCTCCTCCTTTGTATCAGAAAACAGTAACAAAACAAACAACAACAACAAAAAAAGCAACTATTTTGCATCAAATCCAAGCTTTTTTTTTTTTTTTTCCCTGCAAGTGTTTGACCAAAGACAACATCTCTGCTGTTAGATCTGGTGGTGACTTGTTTTGTTTCATGAAAGCCATCTTCGAGTTGATGGAGGGAGGGGTGTGGAGGTGTGATCAAGCCTTTAATGAATTGGGAGCCTGTGGGTGACCAGCTAAGAGGGTGTTAGGCTAGTTAAAGGCTCACTACAAAGAGGAGTGAGGAAACTCCTGCTTCATATAGCCAGTGTGCTGAACTTCGTCAGTGCTTCCCCGCAAAGAGAGGCAGAACATGGTCTGGCCACCCTGCTCTGCCATGGGTGCATTGGCAACTCTAACAACTCAAACTACGTGATCTCTCAAGTGGCCGACTATGCCAGATGATGCACTCTGGGACTCTGTCTTTCGAATACCATATCTGCTGTGCTTTATGGTCTTCAACAGCCACTCCTGTAAGAACCTCTAGGAATAGTTTAAAGCACCACTGCATTCTTTCCGAGATGTCTTGGAAGTGGTATGTGCCTGGCCATGTGTACTGTGTGTGGAGGTGAGCTGCACAGCTGATCTTGGTTTTGGGAGGGGAATGAAGCTTCTCTAAGTAACCTTGTTGTTTGTGATACTCTGGCACCAGCAGGTTAAATGATGTTTCTTAGTCTGATCCACCTTGGTTCCTGTTCTGGCCAGGCTATGCTTGATTTTTTTTAACTGTATCTCACTTCTCATTTGTTCAAAAAATTAGAGTCCATTTAAGTATCTCATTAATGTTGTAGCTTTCCCATGCTTATCTTCAAGCTTAAACAAAAACAGCAGAAACCCCCTACGTTTGCTTTTGAAAGGTAATTGCACTGTGTGGGTGAGTTTTCAATAGTTTTTGTTTGTTTTAATCTGGGAATTAAGCAGTTCACCCTTGCAGCTCCAGGGTGGTGGATTTAGATAAGCAGGTATGTGGCAGTTTCTTCTGAAGGCTCTGCAAGGAGCATTTTCTTCCAGGGCTGCTGATGGTTGGGGTCTCTTAGTGTGTGTTGGATAGTGTTGCTCATAGGGCTTTTCTGGGGATTTGTGCATAGCACTGGGACCAGGGCAAACCACCTTGAAAACTGGTTTAGCTCATTAATTTCTGCTTCCTGCCCTGTGCAGGTGGGATACTGTCCCTCCTGTTGGCTAACATCAACTCTTGAGGGTGCATGGGTACAAGGACAGTCCAGCAGTGTTGTTTCAAACCTCTTCATGAAGTTGCTCTAGGAGGAGGCACTGTCCTTGACAAAGGACAATGAAGGCTGCAGGAGAAGAATCAAGGACTTGGAAAGAAGCATGAGCTCTGACTAGATTTGAGCTGAGTGGGCTTGCAGTCATCTTCTCTTGTGGCACCTGACAAAACTTGAGCTAAAACCTTGGTATTGTAGAGACTGTTCCCCATAATTTCAGATCCATCACCTAATTTAAGTTATCTGTGATGGATCCATGCTGGGTTTGTCTTGAAAATGTAGCTTGAATTCAAATGTTTTCTTAACTCATGGGCTGTTGGTTGTTCCTTTCCCAGGAAGTGTGGTTGAATTAGATACTTCTGAAGAGACACCATCAAACAACTTTTTTGCAAGAGAAAGTGGAATTAGTGTCTCTGGGGGGCTTATATTTTTGTGATGGGGAAAAAGTACCATGCCCGCAGCATATTTCCATGTGAAGGCATTTTGTTGCATCTGCCTTCATCTGTCTTCTTCTGTCCTGTCCACTTACAGGTCATGGTTGTTAAATCCAGACTGATTTGAATGCTCTCACTTGATAAATTGCCTCTTTCTTGTCTTGAATTTTATACTGATTGGTTCAACAGCTGCAAACCTTGGGTTAGAAGAACTGTTCTACAGCAAACTTGTTATAGTCCATACTGTGTATTCTTCGGAATTCTATTTTTTCCCTTTAAAATAGCCTTGTACTGCTAAACCAACTCACTAACCTGGCTCAGTGTGAAAGCAGTTTTGCGGTGAATGGTGCTGGAAATGCAGCTCTTGAAATGATTGATTGTGATTTTAATATAGAAGCAGACCTGTGGTCCCTGCTGGAATATCTGTTTCTCTCCCCC
>NW_009940074.1:0-656 GCF_000696875.1 Nestor notabilis
TGGTGTCCCTCCTGGGGACAGGGACCTGCCATCTGCTCCCAGCCCTGCTGCATCCACCGCTGTACTCTGGGCTGTCCCTCATCCCTCCCTCTTCCTTCTCCATCCCGGGGAGCTCGGGGGGGCCCTGTTCAGCTTGGTGTCCCCGTGCTCCCCCCGGGATCCCCGGCCTGGGGACACCTCAGGGCTGGCCCCAACCTCTGTCTTTCCCCACCACATCTGGCTCCCAGCTGTGGGATGGGGCCTTTCCCCATGTTGCTGATGTGGCGGCCAGCATGGCTTGTGTCCCTGTGTCCCCCTATGTCCCCATGTCCCCCAATCCCCATGTTCCCCGTGTTTGTGTGTGTGCAGTGTTCACGTGTGTGTGCACACTCAGTGTGGGGGAACCAGCACAACATGAATGCTTGGAGAGGGTTATAGGGTGCAGAGGGTGGCATGTGGAGTGCCAAGGTTGACACAAGGTGCCCACTGGGTTTATGGGGTGCAGGGGGGTGACACAACATGCTCAGGTGGCTCCCGGGGTGTACAGGGTGGTACAGGGGCTGCCCAGCGCTGCACATGGGGTGCACAGGGGGCACAGAGGGTGGCACAGGGGACACCCATCCTCGCACAGGTCAAGCCAGAACTGAGCCAGCAGCATAGCCAAAGGATCCGGCTCA
>NW_009940074.1:693-945 GCF_000696875.1 Nestor notabilis
CCGAGCAGCGCCCGGAACCCTCTGCCGGGGGGTCCCTGCACCATGCCCCCCACACCGAGGTGGGCACATGAGCTGCCCAGGGGCCAGCGGCAGAGGGGACGCCGTGTGGGGACACACAAGGGGACAGATTTGGGTGCTGGATAAAGGGGCTGCTGGTGCCCTAAGCTGGATCATCCCTTCAGGGGGTTCCTGCTGCCCGGGCACGGGCCACGGACGGCTCCAGTGGTATAATTGGCTCAAGGGCTTAAAAAA
>NW_009940075.1:0-7640 GCF_000696875.1 Nestor notabilis
GAGGGACACCACTCATTACTGGTCTTCAACTCAACATTGAGCTGTTGACCACAACTCTTTGTCTGCGGCCATCCAGCCAGTTCTTTATCCACTGAGTGGTCCATCCATCAAATTGATGTCTCTCCAATTTAGAGACAAGGATGTTGTGCGATGGACAGTGTTGAATGCTTTGCACAAGTTTAAATACTTCTAAACTGCAACACAGTTCTACAGAATTTACTGTGTCCAGTACAGTCCTCAAGAGAATCATTGTACTCATCCTAAACAACAACAAACAAAATTTACAAGTAAATCTGTGATATATCTGTCTGTAGCTTAAAAGAATAAACTCCTTAAATGACAACATATTTGCAAAACTGCAGTAACAGCAAAGGAACTGTAGGAACTGATCTTTCCATTTGCACCAAACAACAGTAGGTGATCAACCTATTTGAGCTCCTTGTGGGGAAAAACAAAAAGTGGAAAGAAAAAAAAAAGCAGCTTATTCATAAATTTGTGCATTTCAGTTTAATTTCCAGGGGTCAACGGTGGAATTCTATATCAAACAGCAGGCGTACATTGCATTGTAGCCTTGAGGCCTAAACCCAAACATTTGAATGTTGCATGAACATTGGGATGTGAATATGAGTGATGGGAATGAACACATAGACAAACTAGAGAATAGACTCTGCCAGTCATCATGCTGGGCTGAATCACACTAAGATATTCAAAATGACACCTTCAGAACCAACTCAAAAACTTTAATCTATAGTAGGTGATGAGGACAAAAGGGAAATAGTCACAGATGAATGCATGAATGCAGGAGTCAGGTTTGTCAAATTCAGTTTACAGTCACAACATTCCTTGGCAATGACTTAATGTGTTAAGGAAACAGTGCATGTACTACACAGTTTGGACATCGAGAAATTCTACACACACACACATATAATATCAAAGGGAAAATAATGGCAAGAGCAGAAGGTAAAAAAAATCCAGACTGAACTGCATAGTACCAAAGGTCTTTTTATCCCAGTTTTCTTTCTCCTGTGAACAGATGAATATAATTGCTACATTGGCCCCTCTCACTATATCTGATGCTGTTCTATCTGGTGTGAGGATGAGGAAGGCTAAGGTCCTTCAGGACTACATTAACTCCTCTTCCACCCCTTGCCACATGTCACCCAATCTGTGAGGGCTGTGTAATCCTAGAGCTTCCCACTCGCCTGGAAATACTGTGGCATAGATCAGCCACATGCCACTGATTTTCCCACCACATCCTTAGGCATGATTTTGGGGCAACCCCTGTCACCTGATACAGGGAGGGTGGCTGTGCTCCTGTCACTGGACACAGATGGTGGTCCATCCAATCCTCCAGTACCCATCACCTCATCATCTTGTTCAGAAGTAAAGTGTGCAGTAAATGAGTTTCTTGAAGAGTTATCAAGATTTTCTTGACAGAGACTTCTCAGAGAAAGTTGGGTAACCAAATGCAGAGAAAAAAAGAATCATGTTCTCTTCAACTTCCATTTTTCTCAAGTCAGGAATTATACCTTCACTTTTAGACAAACAGGACTAAATTATAAGGTTCTTGGTGTCAAGTTCCATAAGTTTCTGCAAAAAGTTTTTATGTTTTGTTTGACCTGTTCATGCATTTGCAGCTACATCCCAAGTACAAAGAGGCTGTTTTCCTTGTAGCCCTTTTGTATAAGAAACTGAGTGGTGCTGAAGGTGGTTTCTGAGCCCGTACGAAGAATAGTTTGTTTTACATACATTAGTTTCAGCATTAATTATTATTAGTGTTTTATCAAGCTTCTTTATTATCCAGTGTCAACAATGTTTCTTGCATAAAATACAGTGTATACTATATACTTCACTGTTCCTTATCATAACACTTTATATTCCTCCTATACTGCATGGCTACTTTTCTTATTTGATATATGTCAGAAAAAGCTGTAAAAGTACTTTCTAGCCTACCAAAGCAGTATTTTGAACCCCTACCCCAACACATCTCTGAAGTGTGAGCAGGGAAATAGAAAACGCTACCTGGGAGGTACATTTGGTTTGCAAAATTCTTCAAAACTCAACCAGTGAGAAAAGGCTGGTTCTCCAATTACTGCATTCACCAGGTACTCTTGCACTGTCTGAAAATGAATTAAATTGAGAAAGACAAACCCACATTTGAAATGTTTTTACTGTTTAATAGAAAGAACCATAACTGAGCCTCTAGAATTCCCCGTTCAAAATATTTACTGTTCACACAAGGCTGTATTCTGATCTTAATATTCATACCAAGCAGTGAAATCTCTGACTGTTCCCTTTGCATTTTTTTCACTTTGCTTAGTAGGTTTCCTGATCAGGGGTTTGAGAAACAAGATTTTTACAATAAGAACATATTACAGATGTTTAAGGGTTTTTTACTTTCCTTTTTCATTTTCTTTATTTTTTACCCACAAAATTAGACTCACAAAAGTAATCCTCAAAACCACAAGGTATTATTTCTTACAGTTGGACGACTTTTCTGGAAAGAGAACATCATGTTTCATAAACTAAATATTTCATTTGTTATGCCCTGAAATACAGCATTTCACCTGCTTGGCTAAAATAAATAATTAACACCATGAGTTCATAAATAATTTGAATAACATCCTTTCTGAAAGTATTTTTTTATATAGTCCAGTCAGGCTGAATTCAAAACATTCCTATAGCTCTAAAAATATACATACTCATGGTTTCTCCTGTTACAGATTGGTTATTACACTTGATACTAATGTCTACACACTAGCAGCTCCAACACGGAATTTTCTAACACATTTGTTTATCTTTGGCTCAGATTTAGACACAATAACACTGGTTAATAACTGCCTAGTTGTGCTTGCTCTCTAAAATACATAGAACATTTGCTGTCCTACGCTATGATAACGGAAAAAATAAATAGTAGTAACACTGATTAACTCTGATGGTGACTAGATGGGGCTAGAGTGTGCAATTCAATGAAGTCTTCACAAATATGTTTCTTTACATTTTGGAGACTTAAATCCATTTTCTTCTTTTCTCCTAAGGACTGTTTCATTCAACCCTTTTGCATACCTGTTTCCAGAAAAATTCCTTCAGAATTATAAAAGCTGTAATTTCCATAATTTAATTTTTAAAAGAAAAATCAAACAAAAATAGGTGTGAAATTTTATCTTGGGATTTTGTTCCCAGCCTCTTCAAACTAGCAGTCATTTTCTGCTTGCAAACAGCATGGATGAATACAGTTAGAGCCACCTTTCTTCTTAAAAGTGATTTCAACATGCTTGGTGTAACAGCTTCACATTGAGAGTCCTTGACTAGCAAAATAGCAGGTATTACCTAGTATTTTCATTAAGTTATTTCTGGTTTTCTTCTAAGAGCACTGAAAAATCTGGGGTCTGAAAACAAAAGAAAAATAAACATGCTTGTGGATCTTTAGTCACAGGAGGAAGCCTGGGAACTTCCAGTTCAGCTCCCACTAAAGAAATTCAGTGAATATGAAAGCTTTAAGTGGGTATTTAGTCCATGTTAAGTTAAGTGGGTGTTTAGACCATGTTTAAATGGTAGTGTACAGCTATATCAAGAAAATTCAGGGTCACTCCTGAGTGAAAATGGTTTCAAGCTCTTCCACTGGCATTGGAAATGCTTAATATACTGTGTAATAAATGTGTTTCCTAAATTCTTGCTCCCTCACAGTTGTTATACCTAGAAAAACACAGAGGTAACAATAACTAGCAATTACCAGTGAGAATTCAACAAACCTATGAACAATGTTGGTTCCCATTCCATATCCCTTCTGGAACAAGTGACAGCTTCTGGTGTGTCTGATTTCGGACTTTGCACACATTCATTGGTTGGATAGGAAGGACAAACCAAATAACCAGGTTAATAAAGGATCTTCATCATCCCTTATTGCAAAATCCAGATGGAAGAGGAGTGGATAAATGAAGTAAAATAGAAAACTTATAGACTGACTTGCTCATGGACTCGAGTTCTGAGTGAGGAGGGATTAGCAAACATTTCTGTAGCACACATTTCATTGTCTAACATGGCTTTATCCTCATATCACCCTCATGGTAGAAAGAAAAGTATAAACCATGATCATGAAGAATGTTACCTCTCCCACAGGCAAGTTCTGTAAGGAAAATCTACCCAGGAAGTGATGAAACTACTGTGAGATCCAGCAGGTCCCATGCCATGACCAAGAAAAATTATGGCTAACATCATCTGCCATTTAGATGTGCCTTGATGTGCCGTGTGGTACAGCATGGTTTTCCCATCAGTCCTAGTCTTATCTAGGCAGTTGTAATTTCATTAGTTCAAGTTACATCATGTCTGAGGGCACAGTTGTCTGAACTTGGAGCTGCTGCCTTTAGGTACCTTACTGCACAATTAGCTCCGTGACATTGATATCCCTCCTTCCTGGGATATGGAGAAAGGCTGTTTGGAAATTGAGTTCACTTACAGTGATAGGAAAAAAAAGGCTAGTTCAAGCACTGAAGCCCCTGTTGAACCCCTGGTTGTCCACACAGCTTAACTGCTTGCTCACTGCCTGTCTGGTTTTGGGTAATTACAAAGTGTCACAGAATCACAGAGTGGTTTATGTTGGAGGGGAGCTCTTGAGATCATCTAATCAATCCATCCTGCTCAAGTAGGATCACCTAAAGCAGGTTGTCTAGGACAATGGCCAATCAGGTTTTGAATACCTCTAAGGAAACCGCACAACCTCCCCTGTTCCAATGTTTGACCAGCTTTACAGTAAAAAAGTTTTTCCTTGCTTTCAGATGGAATTTCAGGGGTTTTCTTCATCAATATATCAATGTATATTTTTGTCACATTGATCAGATTCACGCCCCCTTCCCAATCTTTCTCTTCTCCAGGCTGAACAGTAGCAGCTCTCTCAGATATGATAGTTCTAGACCTTGTTTGATTTCATGGCTCTTTGTTGGACTATTTCAAGCATGTCCATATCTTGTACTGGGGAGCCCAGAACTGGACACAGTTCTGCAGACACAACCTTACCAGTGCTGAGTAGAGAGGAAGGATCACCTCCCTTGACCTTCTGGCAGTGTCCTTCTGATGCAGCCCAGGAGTCTGCCTCCTTTGCTGCAAGAACACATTGCTGGCTAACAGTCAGTTTGGACCCTGAAGTAAGGTGGTAAGTTGACGCTGGCTGGATGCCAGATGCCCACCAAAGCTGCTCTATCAGCTAGACAGGGGACAGGAAATATAACAAAGTGCTTGTGGGTCAAGATAAGGACAGGGAGAGATCACTCACCAATTACTGTCACAGGCAAAAACTTGGGTTCGACTTGGGAAAGTGAATTTAATTTATTACTAATCAAATCAGAGCACGATTATGATAAAATAAAAACCAAAATCTTAAAACACCTTCTCCCACCCCTTCCATTCTTCTCGGACTTAACTTTACTCCCAAATTCTCTACCTCCTCTCTGACAGTGGCACAGGGGGACAGGGAATGGGCCCATGTACCAACAGATAAAGCCATGTACACTTTTATAACATAAGACCATAAACAGAATTGTTTGCCTTTTTAAGTGCTTAGGTTTTGGTAAGACACATACAAACAACTGATTTGCTCTTTTTCCTGTCCTGCTGCCTGAGAACTATACTAATCACACTCTGTGAAGGCATCTGTGGATATGCAAGGATTGAGGCTCCTGCACTAAATATTGTTACTTTTCAATGATCTTTTTGTTATATCTCATTCCCAGCTTTGCGTTGTAATGGCCACACTCTTATTCCTGTTCTTCCTCTGTTCGGTCCAGCAGGCCATGGTGGTCCTCACCTTACTGCATTCAGTTCTGTTTGCCCGAAGTGTTGCTCTTATTTGATGGAATTTCTATTTTGTTTATTACAAAATTTTAATTTTGTTTAACAGAATTTCTCTGTCTCCTTCCAAACCTGCTCAGATTCACCAGTTATAGTCCTCAATTATCTTTCCTTATGGTAAACATGCTATTTACATAGACCTTAATAGTCTCCCTACCATCAAAACATTTACTCTATTTTCATTGAAAAACACTTGTTACCCAATACAAGCCAGATGGTGGCTTATTTCTCCGAAAGATAACATTTAATATAGACAAACATGCTGTTATGTCTCCGAGTGCAGAAAAATATTTGATCTTAATATCTCTCAAAAAATTTACTTTGCAGAGAACACATTATCTTTTCCTACATGTATTGATCGCTCTGTATCTATGCAAGTGAACATGTTTATCTTTTCTCCCTACAGTGGTTCTTTTTTGTCTTCTTCACATACTGTCTGATTTGTAGAGAAATTAATCTTCCTCTGATTTTGCATAAAGGGAACTTCACAATGGCTAGTCTAGAAACTAAGTTTTGATCATATGCTGTTGGGATTTTACTCCATTTTTAACACTGAACAGGTGGGAGCTTACTCATAGCTTAATGAATGATGTTGCTTTCCAAAGGTATTATTCACATCCACTGTATAAATTCCCCTTATGGGTATAAATCCAACTTTGAAAGATGTCTGCATTTTATCTGGTTTATTTCTTCAGCTTGGAGTCTTCTAGCAGTGTTAGTGTTGTTGTATCTGACTTTATAAGCCTGTGCATCTGTCCAGCTTAAAATTAATGATATTCCACTTGCTTTCGTGATCTACTGATGTTCTGCTGTGACATAAGCAAATACTCCACTTAAGAAAGGTCATTTAAGGTAGTGCTTGTGTTGCCATCTTTTTTGTCCTGCTGGCATTTGGACAGTTTTGCAAAATGATGTGCTCCATTGCAATCCCGGATTTTCTCTTAAATGCCAGGGATTTTCTGGGCTCATTGGTTAGCATGTGTTAAGCACGCTGTGTTTTAGGGACATAGGCAAACTCAAGGAGCTCAGAAGTAACTCAGTGACATATGACAAGTGGACATGGTGTTCTCCAGAGAGGCTAAAGGTGCACAGTGTGGATATATGCTACTTGCAGAACTTTGTGCCATGTGGCAGTAGGCATAGGCACCACTCTCAGACAACAATGTATTGAACAGTGTTGTTTGTTTATCTACCATATGAGCTCATGAAGGGCTGGCAGCCTTCAGGCTCAGCTCCCCAGCAATCCATTTCACAGCCTATCAGCAAGGCAAGCAAAAGGACAGGAACAAACAGTCAGCTTTTGGATGGAAACTTTCAGAATCAGCACATTATGAATCTCATGTGTGCTTCTTCACTGTTTTGCCAGCCTCATATAATCTCTGACAAATATTTCACTTTTGATAAGTCTCCTGTCTCCATCCAAAAATTCCATTGAAACATTTCTAACAAGTCATATGCATGGCTATAATTTCAGAAGTCTATACATACAAAAGGATTTTTTAAAGGCAGGGTTTTTTAGAAACATAGAATCAAAGTCCATTTCTATCTCACCAAGATGACAAAAGACTGTCGATATGAGAGATTAAAACAGAGAAACTGAAAAGAAGATGAACAATCACACAATATTACTTATCATGTTAAACTGTGGTATGAGTTTGTCAGCCTACCAGAAGAATGCCTATGGATTTTTTTTTACATATTTGTAATTAAACTTTCATTTTGATGTGATTTTTTTTTCATTTAAAGTGGTGACCTAAACTATAAATAAATAAACAAAATGAAATGTTATATATATA
>NW_009940076.1:0-14411 GCF_000696875.1 Nestor notabilis
ACACAAACCAGTCTGGGATTCCATGATTTAAACCTTTAATTTAAACCACAGTATTTCTTTATAACCACCCAACATGAAGGAGGCATGTTTAATTAGACAAATAGTGTGGTATCAACAATCCTTCTGCTGCTGGAAGTCCCTTGTGGGTGGATAGCAGAGAAGAATGTGATCAGAACTCTGCATGTTGAAGATGTTACTGGTGAGGTGTGAAATGCCTGTGCCCAGTAATCTACTTCCCAACATGTCATTTCAGACCCTTGAAAGAAAACAAGGTATAAAATAACTTCTTGCCCAGCAAGAGCCCAGCTACAGGGAATGGCTTTTTCCACAGATATGATAGCAGAAGCTCCCAAGCATCTCATAGAGAAAAAAGGTGTTATTGGTATTACCTTAAAAACTTAACATTCTTGCTAAGAAAATACAACTAACGATGACGGTGGAAACTTGGCAGATGGAATCCTTTTGTTGTACACAACCCCGTGCATGGAGCTGGTAACATGCTGCTTGTTTCCAGCTACGTAATTCTGACACTGTCAGGGTTATTGTCCGTGAAAATAGGATTCATTTTGTATCTCTCACAGCCACTAACAATCCTATTCTGGGCTTTTTTTCAAGTTGAAACTAAGCAACCCTGAGTAATTGCTCCTGAAAGCCATAGATGCTAACTAGATGTGTTCTTAAAGTCCTGTGGCTCTTTGATGAGAGAAACATCACTTGCCTGAATGCCAAGGAAATACCGAACCTAATGCTTAGTATTTCTTTGTCTGCCTCTAAGAGTTGTTATTAAACTTGAAGGGCCTCCTGGTCAGCTCCGAATTTCTTTTCCAGGAATGAAGCAAGCAGCACAATTTACTCCCTTAGCACAGATTAAGGTGTGTTTGTGGGGGGGGTTAGTTTTAAGAAGGCTGTTATTTGGGGAGGTTAAGCAACGAATCTACCTCCTGTCTCACTGCTGTGACCTGAAGCTAGCACGAATGAGAAATGGGTGTTATGAAGAAAGGCACCAACAAGGAACACATTATCTTCTCAGGTTTTCTTTATAAGATCAGGCGTCAGGATGTCTGAAGAGAGGTATCATAAAAAGAGGAATGCTGTGCCACCACCTGAGCCACAGCAAAGGATTTGACAACACTGCAGTGCTGACAACTATGCATCTGTACTGGTGACTTAAGAGGTAAATGGGATTTTAGTTCTTGTACAAATGTATAGGTGTAGCAGGGCCTAAAAGATTAGAGTAAGAGATTAGAGAGGTCTTTCTATACCAGTAAATAATTTTTTCTTGTGTCAAATCTTAACATCACTTGTTACTTAAAAATGACCTCAGATAAATGAAGCAAGTTAGTGTCTAAGCTTGAAGAGAAGGGACACATGAATCCTGATGCAAGTCCTATTGTTTCTGGAGATTAATGACAATTGCTTCTAGCAAAATATAGGATCAAGGGCTAGATGTAAAGAATGAATCAGAGCAAAATCTAGTTCTTGCTTAATAGCTTGCATATTTTCCCAAAGGATTCTCTTTTAATTAGATATGAATTTATTACAAATGAATTTTTACCTTCTAAAAACACTGGCTGTTTCACAATTCTTGCAGTGTCTGCGAATACTGAGGCATCTTCCTGCCTCATTGGTTAAAGAAGCAACCCCAAAATTCCTGTCCCCTGTCCCAGGAAATTTATGCTTGAGTAATTGATGATAACAGTTCTTCAGTTCCCTTTGTGAGGTGCCAGACCCTTAAGATCCTTCTGTGACCCACTAGTTTGGTGTATCTGGTTTCTCTGAACAATTAACTAATTTTATTTGCTGACTCTGAAAGCAGCTGCCTCTGAATTAATCTTCTGGCATGAAATTTGTCTTCACAAGTTTTGATATTAAATTTCAATTAAGTCAATCAGATTAAATACATCAGGTACCCCTTAAATTCTTGGACACTTAAGCTCCTTTGGATGTCCCCCAGTGACTTCCATTCCTAAAGAGCCTTGCTGCCCAGCAACACCACATTTTATCTCCTGAACCTCTTCCTTTTCTTCCCACCTCTTCCCGTGGTCAATTCTAGCTCTCTGTAATAAACTCTGGAAAAAGAAATCATTACAATTAATAGCATTTTATAAAAACCACAGTGAGATGAAGAATTAAGATGCAACAGGGCTTGCCAGAGAACTTCAGTCCCTGGAGCAGCTACACTACGTGGTGTCACCAAACCCTCACTTTCTGAGGTAAGTCCATGGTCAAATGTATGGTTGTACAGAATGGCAATGCCCCTCAAAAGTTTTCAGTGATGTGCTTTAAAACACAGTAGAACCTGTGGGCAGAAAGGTCTGGCTTTAAATTCTCTGAAAGTTATTCACTGGAGGAACTGATGCAGGGGTGGAGGTTCTTTTCAACAGGCACCACGATTTGGTCCTTGCCTTTTTAAGGGTGCTATGGCATCTTTCAGAAAGTATCAGCACTCAGGCTGCATCTTTCTACTAGTAAATCAAACAAGATCAGAATATTGGCTCAGGTGTTGGAAGGACCATTGAGCTGAATGGTTGGTAGGCCCCCAGGCATAGTGTTGCCTTAGGTGAAGCCATACTTCCTTCTCAGTCAATGCTTGGCCACAGCCAAAGGATCATGTGGCTGTTGGGTTCCGAGCACTACATTTTGAAGCCCATCCTGCCTCTCAGCAAACCAAACATCAAATGCAGTTCAGTTTCATATCGAACACTGAAAAAACTCTTCTCCCACAATGCGATGGCAAAGCCTTTGTATGGAGAAGAACAGGCGAGTGAGGTTCACAGGCTGAAGGAAGCCAATAAAGCTAGCAAAAGATAAGATGTAGGCTTGAAGAACAGCAAAGATATTTTACATACTTTTTGAAAAGAGTAGGACAAATCTCGAGTGCTGATCAAAGGGGTGGATGGCAGCAGATATGATGAAGCAGAGGACTGACAAAACCATTTGAGAGCAAAAGGACAGTTTCTTCTCAACATGGAAGCCCATAAAAATAAGGGTGTTTGAGAGAGCTTGTGAACTTTATTAACCAGTTCTCTGTTTTCATGCTGTTTATAAAGACATTACCAGTATGAGTTGCAGTGTTGCGCAGATTTATTTGGTGATGTTATCTCAGAGGACTCCCACCTTAGATGCAGGTATTGTCTAAAGCTATCTCATCGCACAAACAGTGAGAAAACAAGCACTGTAAATGCACATTAAACTTCCTGCTCAGAGCTCTGTAACACCAAACTCCCTGGAGCTGACACCTATGCGGGCCAAGGGGGGCAGCATGAGTTTTGGAGTCAGGATGCTCAAGTTCTAGCTCTTCCTGCCTGCCTTCAGGCACCCTCCTGAACTCCTCCTGAGCTGTTTAAGGCCTTTCCTAAAATGCTGTGAGACACTTGAATCAACAGCACAGTATGAACAGCAGTTCTTCAGCTATGTTCCACTGAAGAAGCACAGACACACCTCCCTCTCCCACCTCAACCCAGTGCACTGTTTGCAGCTGGAAAGGGAAGGGTGAGATACCAAGGGTGCTTCCTCTACGCTGTGTGCCCTGCTGTGCCACCTTACATCCTGGCAGTTCAGCCACCTCCAAATAGATGGTGCAAGTTTGAACCCAGGCAGACTGAGAAAGTCATTAAGCTTAAGCCTCCTCGTTGCTGAACATACATTCTCTTGGTTAGGAAAGTACTAATAAGGGCCACCAGCACACAGATATCTGGGAGAGGCACATCACCCCAGCATTAGAGATTGGCCCTATCCCCAGTGATGCTGGAAAAGGTTTGGGATATTTTGGGACCCCAGGCACTGAATACAACAGCAAACCCTGCATTTTTGCCTGAGATGAGATGACTCAAAGTCAGGTGTTTGTAAGTACTTGCTGGGAAAGGGGAAAATCCAGACCAGCGTGCCAGCTCTTGCCTATTCCAACATCCAGCTGTGAGCTTATTTTCCAGCCTTTGGGGAGTAGAATACTGATAGTGCCACAGTTCATGAGGCCAAACTGTAAGTTCTTCAGCAATAGCTTAAAAAAAATGGAGAAAAAGGACTATGTGGCTGTGCCAGGTTACTGGTTAGGAACAGTCACTCCTGTTCTTTTCATTACCATCTAAAAGGTCTGGTTTAATCCACTGAGGAGTACCAAAAGCAGCAGCAGCCTCAAGACAAATTCCCTTGCACAGCAAACTCTGTTGATGCTCAAGAAAGTAACAACGCAGAAGCCCCAACAAGAGCAAGACAAGGCTCTGCTTAACTGACAGGTTTAGGTTGTGGTTGTGTTGGCTTTTTTAAACCAATTATTTACAGCCAAGTAGGTCTCTGAATCCCAAGTCACCCATGTGCAGCAACACAGCTTAGTTACTTGAGAGTTATTGTACATACACGTACTGATAAGACCTGCTCATGAATCGCTTGAGATAATGAGGTTAGAAAATGGACTCAGTGATTTGGGAGTCAGCCCCTGCACTGTCAGCTCGTCCTATGTTCAGAAGCAACTCTGCTGCAGAAGGACTGCAGTCTCTGTTAAGATCTGTGAGACAAACAAGGCTTGCAGGCACCATCCCTTTCCTCCCTGCAGAGCTTATTTGCTGGAGAAGAAAGCTTCCCAGGTGTGTCTTTAGGTAACACTAAGAGGTACCAGATGGAACTTGTCTGTCTAATCAACAGCCATAAAATGGTGGTTGCTCTCCCTTTTGGGTCAAGTGGAAATAAGGGAGAGAGGTAAGAACAGATTTTTTTTTAGGCCAATCTACTCAGGCTGTAGTATTTTGAGTTTTATTCAGTGTTTAAGATGTCTTTTCTTTCCTTTGCTTGTTCTCCTGTGCTGTAGAAGAGTACATTTAAGTAATTTAGAGCTGGTAGAAATATTTTTAGTTAAAAGCTTTTAAAATACTTTGTAAGGAGTTAAATACTCATTCATACGTGGGTTTTGTATGAGACTGTGTTCCGAAACAAACCTATGCTCCTACCATAGTATTACCAGAACTGATTGATGTACAGCCTCTTGTAGCAGAAAAGAGATGTTTGTGTAGTACCCTGAGAACTTATGCCACTTGGATGGCCTGATATGCTTTGCGTTATATATTAACACACCTTGGCTACAAATCTTAGTTTAGGGGGAATTTGTTACTAGTGGCAAATGGTGTGTTTTGCAGTTAAGTGCTTTTCACAGCCACTGACATGCTCTTGAATCTTCAACATGCCAAAGCTGTGACATTACCTGGATGTTGCAAAGGATTACTCAGTGTTGAAAGTCGCCTTGTTCAGCTTTCCAGCCCCACCTAATTATTCTTCCAACATCTGCTAAATTTGCTAATTGTAGGCTACTTGTATTGATGACTTCAAAGGTAATACAAACACTTGCAATAAGACACAACTGATTTATTAACTCAAAGCTAGTATATTTTTATGAGTACAAGGGGGAAGGACGTACAACTCTTCCACAGGGGGATTAATCAACAAAATGATGCTTTTTAATTTTTCCTTTCTAAATACCTATGTATATAAAAACATATTTCTTGCCTGCATGCAGAGTTCAAAGAAAGAGGTGCTAACACCCAGGTTACTTGAAGTTGCAACTTCCCCTGCTGCTTCTGGTTAAAGCAAATTGCAACTGTTAAGTCATCTGCGCTGCAAACACTGGGACAATTACTTCTAGCTAAGTATTGCCACCTCTCCCATCTGTGGAAAAAATAACAAGCACTTCAAGTGTTTCTTAACACTATTAAGTACTAAGAAAACTTAACAGTGAAGCACAAGTAGTTTGAGACAGAAGGAGTGCTAACAAGAAAACATTCGTAGCACTTAGAGCACACAGTTGCTGCATTGACCTTGAAATGCAGCAAGAGAATTAATTTCTGTAATATTAGATATGTCAGTCAATGTGAAAAGCTGCAAGTCTGCATTTAAGTCCTCATCCCTAGAGGCACATCTTGTGTGGCTCAAGAGCTTTATTATGAAGAAAACAAGATAAAGCGGAGAGAAACAAAGAGACAGAACAAAGCATGAGCAGAGAGACATTTAAAACGTCGTTTTCAAATGGATCAACTAAAAAATGTTTACTCTGTGCCTGTGAAAAGTCAATAAAGGTGCTGGGCTGTGCCTGAGGTTTAAAACCATTGAGCCGACTAGAAGCCTGGTGGTAAGGTGGGTGCTTACAAGTCTGTGTGTTCCCCGTTGCAGCATTGCTGTGTTAATGGTTTCCAAATCCACAGTGTTCTTTGCCTTAAAAAAAGTAATACAAATAAATGGGGTAGGGTGTGATTCATCTTCCAGACATGTTGCAATAATTCTGTATTAACCAATTCCACAGACATGCACAAAGGGCAAGAAGAAAACACAATCTGTTTTGATGTCCTAGAGGGCTTTGCATAGCTGGGGATATGAATATGGGTATTATTGAAATTATTTAATATCCTCTAGAGCTCTGAAATGTCACCTTTTGAGCTCATTTCACTGAAGTATCCTAAAAGGGGTGTAAAATTGGTGAGTTCTGTCAGTAAAAAGCTGGGTTGACAGAGATATTAGTGATAGGAGAGCAAGCACTAAGTTGCTGTAAGCACCCTTCATAGGTTCCTATAAAACAGGCATCATTCTTTTTCTGTTCATGGAAAGCAAAGCTTCCTAAGGACAGCAACAGATGAAAGCCAACAGTGTTTCACTAAACCCCAAAACTGAACTTGTCCTTGTTGCAGGGAAAAGGATGGCTGCACATAGTTATGCTTTTACTGCAGACCCAACTCACAATACCGTGAGTACTTTTTTCACAACCAGAGTTATCTTATCCCTTCCTGTAAGATACCAACGTGTTTCTTCTGACAAAATCCACATGGAAAAAGAAAAATCGCTGCTTTTCTAGGTAGGAAATGAAATTCAGATTTGCAGGGAGATTAGAATTTCCCAAGCTAGTGGGAGACAAAAAAGAGAGTGCCACCTGCTGGGCTTGGGGCTGTGCTAAAGTTGCTTTTTTGGCTATTTATATGACGACTTGATCAGTATTTTTAGGAGATGAACTTTGTATAAAAGCCTTTCTTGCCAAGAACTTCTGTAACTTAAACTGAATCTCATGAAACAATTCACATCCTCTGTAGTAAGTCTCAGAAATATCATACTTCCTTGACTATTAGATCCTTCACCACTTTCTAGAGTTGTTATAAAGCCTTTTTTTTCCCCATGCTTTGTATGTAAAGGGAAAAAGACAGAGTAACAAAATAGAATAATACTGAGGAATCATTCATTAATACAATACCCATTATTGGGGGGGGGCAGGGGAGACAGGATTACTAAAAGAAGGGCAAATTAATGATAGGCCTATTCCATAAAATCATCATGCATGAAATAATTTTTAAGGCTCTGCTACCTCATACTGAAAGGGATAATGTGTATTAAATACAGCTTGCCAAATGAGTTATTGCTGGTTTACTGCTACCTAGGATTAATGTTGTTAATAGTGCTATCAAAATCAAAGGCAGACTTGTCAAAGAGTAGTCTTACTTGGAGTCAGAATGGTTGTTTAGAAATATGGAAGCTGATTTTAAGTACAGCACAGTTATTCTCATAAAGAAAACCCAGCTGCTGAGTGAAAATGCAGACCAAGCCTTACAATACAAGGGGTAGTAACACCTACATGTGTGCCTGGACTTGAAAAAGCCAGACTCTTCACAAGTCAAGGGCCAGTTATTAGAATCCACGGTACTTTAATTCATGTATCTTTTTCACCAGGCATTTTGGGGAGGGGTTAAGCGAAATACTCATATCACAAAGAAGTGAAACTCGTGGAACAGCAGCATCTCTTCCCAAGTAATCACTTGAAACATGAGATTCTCTATGTAGAAAAGCTTGTCAGACATTAAGTCAGATCTTTATAAACCATTTTAAAATGGCAAAAGCAGGAGGACTGCTTCTGTTGTTATATAGGTAAGCACTGGGGTTTGTTACTTAGGTCAAAGGTGAAAGCAAGGTTTTGTTCTTGGTTTTGTGGTTCTGTAACTCAAAGGAAGGTAGGAAGCCAAGGCAGGAACACAGAACAGGAATGTCTGTAGCTATGTTACCACTGTGGCTGCATACTACTGGGGGGGGAGAGGTCTTTGTAAATTTTACCTCTCTCTAGAATGGAATTTTTCTGCTGCTTGATTGAGCCTCATGTATATGCAAATATCCTTTCAAAGTTGATTAAAACAAGCAAGATCAACATATGCTTATCCAATAACCATGACCTCAAATTATTGCTATCGCCTCCCAATCCCTGTGTCACCAAGAGGACTGGCAGGATTTCTACGCTGCCTTTCTTTCCTCTGTTTATTAAAGCCTATTTAGACATTGTATTTTTCCTGTATTGGACTCTGCTTCACTGCCTAAAAAGCTTTCTTGCCTTAAATCATGTTTCATGTAAACCCATTTAAAAGGAACTGTGCCTTTACCCTAGAGAATCCTGTAAATATTAGGAAGGGTTTCCTTTTTTTAATCAAAAATACCTTCTTTCAGTTCTACTATTGTATTCTTTGATGTGTTTTTCAAACAGTAGAGGAGGACGTTAAGGAGAAACAACTTGCTACAAACAAAGCCAGATACCAACTTAATAGGTGCAGGAAAAAATCATCAGTGGAAAAGGAGGAAAAAAGTGACTATACCTGTTTAAGGAATCTGTCGGATGCATGGCTGTGCTTAGCTAACACGTTTGGCAGAGCAGGGTTTTCATATTCAAACTGAGGATCGTATGTAAAATCTGACTTGAAGAATTTCATCTTCTCTTTCTCCACGTTGGAAGGCTTGATCGCAGTCAGTAAACAGAGTTTTCGGCCAGCAGCATCGCCTTCTTTTCCATGGCTTTTTGAGGACTGGGATTGCTTTGGCTTTGTTAGATTCGAATGCCTCTTAGTTCGGCTTTTGGGTCGAGATGGCAGCCCTATGCTGCTCCCTGCAACCGAGACGCTGTTGGTGAACTTCACGCTGGTAGACACTGGGCTGGTGACGATGATGGAGGGCTGTCTGTTTGTGCAGTACCAGCCGGGGCTGAGCAGGGGGAGCGGGACTTTGATTTGGTGGTGCTCAGTGCTTCGCGAGGCGGTAGAACACTTCGTAGTCTTTCTGTGTTTCTTGTGGTGAACAGATGACTGCTTCTGAGTGTGGTGCTTCTTCTCCTCTTTGCTCTGCAGAAGGACATTGTAGCTGCTCGTTCCTGTTGTGAAAATGTCCTTAAGGATCCCTGAAGGTGGGTGCTGGAGGCTGGTTTCATTATTAATGTTCAGCTTATGTTCTTCTGGTCTCAGGACCGACTTCTTAGAAAGCTCTGTCTTACGCCAGTGAAGTTTTTCTGCATTGAAGAGGGGGAAAAAAAATGAAGCTGAGGACAAAATTGATTGCTTCATGCAGCAATATTAATCTTAGGGACTGGAAACTGCAACATAAATGAAACACAAGACTTGTCTTAACTGCAATCACATCAAGTTAAGATGAACTTCTTGACATATGGGGGAATTGTGCGTGTACTTTGGGATTCATAAGATCCAGCTAAGCAAGTATTTCATTCCTGGATCTCCACACACAAGTGCACTATTTGCAACTGAGAACAAACTTGTTTAAAACAAGGCTCTGTGCAGGACTTTACGAGTATTTACTCTTACATTAACCAATTTTCAGTTTAGAGCAAAATCTGCTTGATCTTTACCATGCAAGGAAGACTTTGTGTATGGATAAAGAGTAGCTTTAAAAATAGGAAACTGTATAGGAGTATGTGAGCAGTGTTTACAGAGAAGTCCCACAGGGATCTGTGCTGTGATATAAGCAGTCTGGAGTGGGCTTATCTGCAAAATCTGATTCACAGAATTTACTCTCAGAAAGGATGAGAACATAGGAATGGGCCAGCCGCTGTGTATGATTCACTCCACCATACAAATAGTAGTATAAGTTTAAAAGACTTCAGTTTCATGTATGCCTTCTTAATACAGACAGTAAGGTGTATTTAAAGAGAGAGAAGAGAGATCAGCTAGTTACAAACACACCTCTCAGAACCATTAAGACAGTGCTGTTGTTTCATCTATCCAATGTTGTTCTAAAATAACAGCCGGAGTTAAGGAAACACTTGAGAAGAAACACTTTAAAACAAACTGAGCACGAGAATAAGGTTCCTTTAATGAATGAATCCTCCTTTCTTGCTCTGACAGAGCCTTCAGGGGAGACAGGTCTCTGGTGCAGGGCAGCCTGGAAAAGCCATTGAGGATTAAAACTGTACTTGACATTTGTGCTGCTTTGTTAGAGAGAAGTGACCTCTCTTCACTGGTTCTAACCATCCCTTCTCTCAGCAATCGGTTCATCCTGGAACATTAGGTGAGCTGAAAGCAAGGGCACACACAAATCCTGCCACAGAGAAACGCTTCTGTCTTGTGCTCCTAAAATGAAAGGATTACCAGAGCAGGAGATATGGACAGAGTTTGATTGCAGCCCGCAAAAGGGATTTGAGCTGCAGCCCAGTTATACATAGCTGAGCTGTAATTACTTTACATACAGTAATTATACTCTGAATGGAACACCAGCAAGAGATCATTTAATGCCTCCAAGGGGTGGGGGGGAACCCAATAGCAGTTTAATTTCAGCTTTATTTTCCCATAAAATTAGGTTTTGCTCCCAACAGAAGCACCATGACAACATATTTCATGCTGCTGGACCTCTGTCAGTTCTGTGTTCATGTCCATCTGTGTTCCTCAGTTCTCATGAAGATGCTGTCCTGAAAACCAAAAAGACAGAGGTCCTGTTTGCATGGACATCTGATGGGAAATCTGCAGACTGGGTGTTTTCTCCACTGGGAAGAGAGAGATAGAAGCATCAGATTATTCTTTCACTAAAGCACACGCAACTTACTCAAGGTCAGTTCTGTTTCACGGTAAGTTTGCAAGTTCTCTTTCTATTCTTGGTGTACTCCTTGGCATTCCTTTTCAGCTTCCGTCAGATCATTCTCATCACATATGTGACCACCTGCCTACATGGCTTATCCTGCTTTACCATGAGCTGTCGTGGTAAGAAACCACAGTTCCCATCACAGTATCAAAACAACTACCCTAAAATGAGACAACAGAAAAAGACGACTGCTCTCACGTTATTTCTTGGCAAGGATTTGAACTGGACTTCAGACCTCTACCAATTATGACAGTATAAGAACCCTTGCTTTTAAGAAGGCTAAATGAAAAGCAAGGTTTCCAGAATGGCTGAACACAGAAACGTTAAATTTCTGAGCATGCGATTGCTTCTGTAGACAAAACTGAAGCAGGAAATTACAGCTCCTTCTTCAATCAGGCAAGATAATAATGTAATGCTAGCAGTGGTAGTGCTTCACCTTCTCTACTAATCAATTAAATTGCTACTACACAGGGAACGATTTGAATTAATACCACACTTGTATTTAAGAAGTGATAAATAGAAAATAGAATTCAAAGGAACAACTCAAAATTACATGAACATCCCCTACGCTCTTGTGTTGACCCAGTACCAAAATCTCATGGTAGTAAGTTTTCAGAGCTAGGAAGTATAGTTGGCCAGTAATAACTGTGTTTATATCTAGATAATTCCTTGTGATTTAACATCACAAGTCAGTGATGTTAATTCTCCTGTCAGTGTCACCAATGGTCACCAAGTGCTGAACACGCGCTGGCAGGTTTCATGTGCACATGGCTGATATCAAAAATAGTTGTCCCCAATTCTGTATTTACTTTATATGTGTAATCTCATAGCAAAGTGTTTTTTCAGCTGCCAAACTAAGCGTGGCTGTCCTTAATCTCCTTCTGACTAAAGGAGGATACAGTTTGATGCATATTTGTGCTGGAAACGTAGACTCAACGCTAAGCCATCAGATTTGAAAGACTATAGTAAAAAACACTGCAGTTTTCACATAAGTCATTTAACTCAATTTTTTGGTTGGTCCTGTGCACATCGTTATTTTACCAAATAAACTAGAAAATAACATTTGAGACAATGTCCAAATCATGTTGCAGACCAACAAATTTGAAAGTTCTTTCTCCAGTACCTTAGTTTAATCTGTAATAGTTACCATTTTAAACAGTCAGACACATCAACCAAACCAAAACCACACTGTCTTCCAGGAAACTCAACTTACTACACTATATCCAAGAGTTTCCAAGGATCAGCAATGCCTGGTTATTGAAACAGGGGTCTGGTATTCTGAATATAAACCCCATTCATCGCACAGCCCATGTTCTGAAAACGTGCTTCGGTGTTTCCAAATGTACTGAGGTATCATACTGCTATAAAGCAGCCAGTTGGAGAATGGATTATCAGCTCACATTAATTACACAGATTGGCTAGCAGTGATTTCCATCTTGTAAAATCTGGATACCTCAGAACAGACGTCAACAGGCGACTTGTAAAAGGGACGAAAATGAAACTCACCAGACTATGGCATAACACTGTCCTGCAGATCACGCTACACATCATGTAGGTTGTATCTTTTGTATCTCATCCACAAATCTGAACTTCCTGATATTATATATTTCAGATTCTGCAGCAGCAAACAGGCAAAGAACATATGCCCAAGCCTCCCATTACCTTTGAGAAGCTCCCTCAAAACATGTCATGTATGTACAAAGATTCTCTTTCTGCTCTTGCTTCCAAAAACCTCTCTATAAAACAGGCATAGTCTCTCCCCAAAAGATTTCCCATTATGTATACTTCTATTTACTGGTATTTTGTTCCTCTCTGCAACAGGACAATAATAAGAACATAGGACCTAGAGACAGGTGAATTACTAAGTGAAATGTGGAAGGTGATGATGTGAAGGAGGGGCAGAAGAGCTGCCCTTTTAGCACCATTAGGGCACCAAAGGACAAAATACCCTCCTGTTCAATGGAAACTCTGTCTGTCTTGGGCCAAAGTAGAACTCTGCCCCTCTTCAGATCCACTGTGTTTGGACTGTGCTACCCCGTAAGGTAACTTCATTTATATATATGTAGCTATTCCAGTGTCACAGTGGTGCTGGAGAAGACTGCTAACGGAGGATATGTGGGAACCACAAATCTCATTATGATTCTGCACTAATGAAATACTCTCCATGTCTAAGTTGAACCCCAGTCACACTAACTTTGAATCTTGTAGCATCACAGACCTTGCTTAATCTTGTCAGAGGTTAAATCATTAGGAAAAATGCTGGATTTTATGCTCTCTTTGGGAGCTAGGTTATACTACTTGTTTCCATCCTTTGGAAACTGATGAACTGAGCTAATCTTACCATGTTAATAATATTGTGGTGAAATCACAATGTAAGATTTTTTCCAGACTTTGTTGTAGAAAAATCTTCCTCTATGCTACTGGAAGCTTCTTAAATACCTGTTTTGAAAGTGTAATAAGATTAATAATAGGTATTTGTGGGCACAGATCTCCCTCTGTCCGGCTAACCTTGCTCTCAAGGAAGTAGAGAGCTCCTGTGGTTTTCAAGCAGCAGTCACTCCGGTTATATATGCAAAATGGACAAATCCTCACCAAACTGCATGTATGGTTCTTAAGGTGCTTAGCAAAGATGTTCTCGGAGCACTTCCTGCTATCCTAGGAACGCAATGGTCTGAGCCACTGCTTTTGGTTTTCAGCTCACCATTACGCTTGAATTTCCTGTTGTTCAAAATTAGAAACTGCTTCCAATAGCTTGACTTGGATGTTCAGATTGATAGAAATGTAAATAATGTATGAGAGCTGCCTGCAAGTAATAACAGCAAAGTTTGAGACGGAGAGCAGGAAATCTATGGATGCGACAAGATCCCTTCTCTGACATACATCACAACTGCGCAATCACGTTACAAAGAAATAGTTACCAATATTCAGCTAATATGAATAGACTAACAACTACCTGTAGCTTACAAGCTCTACCCTGTGTGGTTTGTGGGTGCAGAGGGCTGTAGAAGGAATAGCCTGAAAAGAACAGGCAACAGAGTGTGGTGTATATGAATCTGTAATGTTCCACTGCCTCTCAAATACCACAGGCTTGTGTTTGTGGTATAATGGAATCTGACCAGAATCTCGTAGTGTATTTCCTCACCAGTATAAACACCTTTAAGGTTTACAAACACTCAAGCTTTGAACAGACGGTGTCAGGCATCTTGATCTGACAGCACTGGAAGACCTATTTATCCATAATGCCTGAAAATGTTTTAGCAGTAGAATTAGTCAGTAAGCCCCTGTATATAGACTTGTGCTGAACTACTTTCTGCTTTCACAGCATGTTAGTTAACTACAGCCTGCAGGATGTTGGGAACTTGGACATTTAACCTAAGACATATTTCCACCCACCCAAGTATCAGAGAGTCACAGACTGGTGTGTGTTGGAAGGGACCTTAAAGCTCATTCACTCCCAACCCCCTGCCACGGGCAGGGACACCTTCCACTAGAGCAGGTTGCTCCAAGCCCCTGTGTCCAACCTGGCCTTGACCACTGCCAGGGAT
>NW_009940076.1:14890-15168 GCF_000696875.1 Nestor notabilis
AGATTCTAATCACCCAACACCCTCAAGACCTTCTCGGGGCTGCTCTCAATCCAGTCTCCCCCAGCCTGCAGCTGTGCTTGGAAATGATGTCAAATTAAAACAAGAAAAAATCAGAGTGAAAAAATTCTCTTTGCAGCAGCAACTGTATTGAAGGTTTTCCTACATACCAGGTATGCAGACTCACCGAATCGTTAGGGTTGGAAGGGACCTTTGGAGATCATTTAGTCCAATCCCTGCTGTGAAGGCAGGGCCACCTGGAGCAGGTTATCCACCTGGCT
>NW_009940076.1:15271-15526 GCF_000696875.1 Nestor notabilis
CAGTAACAGCTTTACGAGCACCCTCACTCGCACCGCCTGCCCCTCGCCCCGTGCTGTCACCCCGCAGGTCCGTGCTTGTCTTCCATATCTCCCCGTGCTGTCTTCCCTGGGGGCAGGCAGGTGCGAAGCGCTCACGGAGCATCCCCCGGCGCCTCCTCGGGTGAGTCTTGTTCCGTGAGGGACCAGCTACCTGCACGCTGCCCGCCTGAGCGGCCCCGGTGTCCCCGTCCCGCCCGGCCGAGCGCCCCCGGGGAC
>NW_009940077.1:0-4036 GCF_000696875.1 Nestor notabilis
TCCAACACAAACCATTCTATGATTCTATATAGTCTAGAAGTTGGGCTTTTAGGGACCCCTTCTCCCACAAAACCACCCCATCAGGTCCCTGCAACCATCTCAACATGAATTGACTTAGCCCGCATGGACAGCATGGGGGAGAATTGCTTTCACTTGGCGAGAAATACCCTTAAACTCCTCCTGTTCTCCCACAGGATGGGATCTTGCTGGGGGCAGTGGGTGCCTATGACTGGAACGGAGCTGTCCTGAAGGAAACCAGCAGCGGGAAGGTCATTCCCCTGCGGGAATCTTATCTCCAGGAGTTCCCAGAGGAGCTGAAAAATCACGGCGCGTATTTAGGTAAGAAAGCTGAATGAGGCTCTGCTGCCAGGGCTGAGTTCATGATTTTATGCTTAATAATAGGAAACACAACACATTTATCAAGTGACTAATAGCAGCCAGTGCTCCCAGCTTTGGAGAGTGTACCTGCCTCTTTGCAAGCTTCCATTGGAGCGAGACCTGTGTTGCTCTGGGATACAGCCTACGTGAGCATCCTCACCTGGGAAGAGCCCGCTGTCCACCATGGTGTGCAGTACAGAGTGCTTTCAATGCAGAAGTAGCTCAGACACCGTTCAGCCCGGGTCATCTGCAGCACTTACTGGAATGGTTTAAAAAGCAGTGATGAAATTCCATGCCTAGGGAGGAAATACCTGCTGGGTTAATCCGTTCCATGTGCAGCTGCTGAGGCTCCCGAGTAAAAATAACAGCCTGGTTATAAAACCTCCGGAGACGTGCATGCCAGGATGAGCTGGCCCAGGGCAGGGAGTGGGGTGGGATGCTGTGGGGTTGGCTGCCAGCGTGTCGGGCCTATTCCTTGTGCTGGGAATATGAACAGCCCCTGGACATGGAGGTCATCCGTTGGGGTGACAGCAGAATGCCTGGAGTGAGGATGGTTGTGGCTGTGCAAGGGAAATCCGTGAGAGTGTGTGGGAGCTCAGCTGGACTCTCTTTCCCATTGTCTGGAGTAAGAAATCCAGAAACATTAAGGAATGTTTGATTTCCTTAATATTTAGGATACAAAAGCGAGCAGCCCAGCTTGCCTAGTGCTGGGACATGGGATTTTCAAGGCTGATGCTTGGTTTAGGAATATCCCCCCATGAAAGGAATATTTAGGGAAATAGAGAGCCCATATAGAGGCAATTCCCAGGGAAAGGGGTCCATAAACCCTAGTAATCCCTAGAGATACTCAAAATTCAACTAGATGTGAACCCGTGATCTGATCCAGCTTCATGGTTGGCCATGCTTTGAGTTTCTAACAATTTAAGTAATATTAAAACTGACTGAATGTGCAGGAACCTGGAGCTGGGTTTGAAAAACAGGATTTTGCAGCTCCGGTGTTATCTTCCTCCATAATCCCATCTGCAACCACGGGCAAGTGCCACAGCCCAGCATGCAACGTGTGTTGGTGATCCCAGGGATTGCTCAGGGTCACTCACTTACAGAGGGTCATTTCCATAAGGATTCACGAGCAACGGTCCTGATGGATTCATGGCTCTTATTGGACTGTGAATGTTCACATCAAGCATCAGCAAAGCCTTTCATGCCTGGTTTGGGATATGGTGTTGGAGGGGTCTCGAAGGAGCAGGTACCGCAGCCTCCTGGTGTGTACGACCTTAACTTGATACGAGCTATGAAATAAAACACTTATCCTGGCAGGAACTGGGCTCGCCTCGGTGAAAGAAGGATTTTGCACAGCTGCATTAGGCAGTGCCAGAACTCTTGGCTCAGGGTGTAGGTAGGTCCTGAGCAGGCGGCTCAGAGCCCAAGGTCGGGGCACTGGGCTTGATGTGAATGACTTTATCTGTGAGGAAATCTGGGTTTCTTGCTTCCTGATCTGGGAAGTGGCCAGAGCTGTGTCAGCAGCTGGGGGCTAATGGAAAGCAGATCCCAGGCAGTGCTGGGAGCAGGGAATGCTCGGCCGTGCTCACCCCATGCCTGCCCCCTTCCAGGTTACACCGTCTCCTCCGTCATCTCCACCAAGCACGAGCGGATCTACGTTGCGGGAGCTCCCAGGTTCAACCACACCGGGAAGGTCATCCTTTTCAGCATGCACAACAACCGGAACCTCACTATCCACCAGGCACTGAAGGGAGAGCAGGTAGCACTTGCTGAGGATGCTACATGGATTTCCCCATGTGGCACACATGCTCCTCCGTCAATCCCCACCCTTCGTTCGCAAATTGTCCCGTTTAAATGGCTCAGCACTGTAGGACATCCATGGGATTCCCTGGCTGTTGCTGTTCCCTCAGGTCTGAACCCCATGGCTGCAGTAGGGATTGAAATGTCCCCACTGGGGTGGGTGGCAGAGCCCCTACGTGCCAGGAGCATTGCTCCCATCCCTTCCTCTATCTCCTCCAGATCGGCTCCTACTACGGCAGCGAGATCAACTCCCTCGATGTCAATGGCGATGGCATCACTGATGTTTTGCTGGTGGGAGCCCCAATGTACTTCAGCGAGGGCAGGGAGAGGGGGAAGGTCTACATCTACACCCTGTGGGAGGTACGTGACAGTACCATGGAGCAAGCCAGGGACACCACAGGGGCTGGGTGCTAGCACAGAAACTGTGTCTATCCCCTTGTGTCACCTCCTTGGGGTGGCTCTGGGCTGCATTCACTCACCAGCTTCCATCAGACACCACAGGGCATGACAGCATTGCCCAAAGGCAGCAGAGTTTGGCATCCCCTCGCTGGTTTGGAGGAGGATCTGTCTGGTTTCCTTGTTTATAAACAATCCCAGGGGGTTTGCTCGCTGCCAAAGGGAATCCAACCCATGCTGGAGCGGAGCCGCAACGTCTCAAAGCTTCACTGCTCCCGGTTCAGTGAGCTTCCTGGCCCCAGGGGGGTGGTGCACAGGGTGCAAGGGGGGTCTTTGCAACTTGAGTGTCTCTATGGACAAAGTCTCCTACATTCTGCCTCCCCGAAACCATTCCCTCCATGGGCACCCTTCTGCCCAGAGGATGGGCCAGGCGTGGGCTGTGGAGAGCGGCAAGGTTGGTCCCTCCACCATCGCTTTAGGGCACAGACGGGACATGTGCCATCCCCTTCCCCTTCTAGTGCTCTGGGGCAGGACTAGCTTTGCTGCCACCCTCAAGCCTGGCTCAAACTGCAGTTTCTGAACCAAATCACACTGGCAATGAGCAGGTCACACTCTGTATCCAAGGCTGCAGATCCTGCCTGCAGCAGCAGGAGTCCCCATAACCAAAGCACAACATTTTATACCATTATTTACATAGGTTGTTATAAAAGGAAGGCACAGCTGATGCATTGGCTCATCATGCTCAGCAGAAAGCCCTGCAGCCCCATGAGAGTCTGCTTCTTCCTTATAGAAACTGCTCACACACACCGCATCGTGTTCGCTTGTCTTTGGGTGGTTTCTTCTCTTGCCAGGCTTGCTGCTGATGGTTTTGGGGTTGGGTTTTTGCCTTTTCTCTTTGGCTGGCCTGGCAGAACCGCTTCATTCCCAGTGGAGCCCTCCTGGATCTGCAGAGCTACCAGAATTCCCGCTTTGGGTCCTGCATCGCCGCTGTGCCCGACCTCAACCAGGACTCCTACAACGACCTTGTTGTCGGTGCTCCTTTGGAGGATGAGCACCAAGGAGCAATATATATCTTCCTTGGCTTTGAAGAGACCATCCTGAAGAAGTACAAGCAGGTATGGCTCCTGCATGCTTCAGTTGGCCTCGTCCTTCATCAGAATAAATGTCATTTGTTCTCATTTTAAGGACTTGATAGAGCACAATAAGTTCATACATGGTATTTCATTGTTAATTATTATTGCCAGATACCTTCTCTTGTGAGGGGTCCAAGAGAAAGAAAACATAAGGTATAGAAAACATGCTGGAAATCAGGGCCAAAGCTTACCACTCAGGGCAATGGATTGCTATAGATAAAATATTTCTTGCACTTAGAATCCTGGAATGGTTTGGGTTGGAAGGGACCTTAAAGCTCATCCAGTTCCAACCCGCTGCCACATGTGAGAAATAGGAAATATGCAGAATG
>NW_009940077.1:4049-12517 GCF_000696875.1 Nestor notabilis
CAAACAGAAACTGCTCTTATTCCCTGGAAAACTGTGATGCAATCACTTGGGAAGGGGCATCTTCAGTAGCATGGAGGAGGCCGACATGGCAAACGCCTCCTTCACAGGCAGGGATGCTCCAGCTGGAAACCAGGCTGGATTCTGCCCTTTTCCTTTCAGCGGATAGCAGCTGCGGACCTCGCGCCGGGGCTGATGTATTTTGGATGCAGCATCCATGGACAGCTGGACCTGAATGAGGATGGGCTCGTGGACTTGGCCGTGGGCTCCCTGGGGAACGCCGTGCTGCTGTGGTTAGCTCTACCCTCTCGCTTGGCACCCTCCTCTTCCCAATGCTTATTGCAATATGCTGCAATCTTTTGAGGGAAAACTGATCTCCCAACAATCTGACCCATCTTTCCACAATTACAACCCCCTGTCTGGCGGGCCCATGGGATTTTGATGCCATTGGGCCCTAGGAGGGTGTCAGAGTTGGTTTTGCATTGAATTTCATCATTAGCTCCCCAGGAGTTGCAATCCAGCTCATTGATTTGTGGTGATCAGCCCAGGCTCCCCCTGTTCTTATTAAATAAGAATGATTTAATATTTTCAAACATTGAATAATGGTTTGGAAAGCGCCTTGAAGCTGTTAGGATGGAGAGTAGCTGTGCCCAGCAGAGATGGGCCACCCTGGGACCTGCTGTGTGCATGGAAGGGACCACAAATGCTGCTGCTTCACTGACATGAGCAGGAGGCAAATATGTGCAAGAGATTTTATTCTTCAATGCTACATAGATGAGATGAGAGTAAAGCAGGATGCTGTGGTGGCCTTTGGTCTTCCTCAGCACCTTCTCGATGTTGAGGAAAAGAGTGAAAAGGTGTGAAAAGGATGACTTCGGAGGTGTGTAGGAGGCTTTTGGAGGATACTTTAGATGTGTTCTGCATCCCATGCCACAGTACATCTCTTGACCCTTGCTTGCCCTGCAGGTCCCGCAGCGTGGTCCAGATCAACGCCAGCATCCGCTTCGAGCCCCCCAAAATCAACATCTTCACCAAGGACTGCAAGCGGAACGGGAAGGATGCCACCTGCATGTCAGCCTTCATCTGCTTCACTGCTGTCTTTCTCTCAGCTCACTTCCAGACAGCCAGTGTGGGTAAGTGCACAGCTGCTCATACAACAAAAACCCCAATTCATGCATTGTTCAGGTGTCCAGCCCCAAGGGAGCACTCAACTTCTGCCAAGGGAAACCATCCCGGAGCTTGACATGTCTGCAGGAGTGCACGTTGCCATTTGCCACATCCCTTTTTACCCACAAATGTGTCTCTGTCCTGGCTCGTGTAGCAGGAACGATGGCTCTGCCATTAAGCAGTGACAGGAAACACCCCAAGGATACAACTCAAAGATACACCCACGCATAACCTCTTCTTTCACCCATTCCCTGTGGCCAAGCTCTCCCATGGCTTGCCTTGCCATGGTATGTGTGACAGGGATGTCAACACCTCCTCACCAGCCAGTGGGACAAGAGAGGATGTGCCTGGACCACGTCCTGCAGAGCTTGTCCATCCTCCCCGCTGCAGCAGCAGGACACATCTGCCGACCATATGTGCATGTTTCCCTGATATCTCAGGGAATCTCAGTGAAGCTTTTGGCAATCTCTGCTATTAAACCCTTGCTGCTGTGACCCCAAGTCTACCCAGTGGGTGCCCATGACTCAGCTGGAGCAGGGGGAAGTGATAGTGGTTAACAGATAGAAAACACTGTCATAGGAAAATCAGGTCCCTAGAGCAAGAATCCTGATTTGCACTATCAAATCCAGTGTTTTCCTCCCAACTGCTGTCTTTGCAGCGCTTGCAGGATTAAAAGCTGAGCAGAGTTTCCTTTATCTATTTAATTTCACACTTATTTCTACCCAGAAGAGCCACCCTGTGGACGGTGCATGCTGGAACGTGATGGTTGCTCTTGGCTGATGCATGTTTTGCATCACACTGGGGTAGTGGGTGAGAATCCCACCCTGCTTTGGCGTTGGATTGGGGACCTTTGGTTTCTTTTTGACAGTACTGCATGTAGAAAATGATATCCAGTAAAACATCTAGGAAAGTGCTAGGGTACAATCCCTCCAGCATGTGAATATATGAGGTGAATAATTATATATCCTGCACAGATTTTGTGCAGTGTCTTGTCATAATGTATTTTTAAAGCTCCTCATTTGAGTTGGAGAGAAACAGGGATTTCTTTTGAGCAATTTTCTTTGCCCAAAAGAAGTGCCTGTTAGAAACAGCCAACACTAACCTAAATTTCCCAATTTTCCCATAGCGTGCTCTCTGCCACACTGCTCCTAGCAATAGGAGTTTGAGTGCTCAAAAGCCCATTTCTTTGACCCGGTGTTGCTATGTAGTGATGGCACTGTACAGTGCTGATGGCACTGCTCCTTCCTCGCAGCACTGCGGTACAACACCACCATCGATGAGCGCAGGTACACGCCGCGGGCTCACCTGGATGAGAGCGGAGAGCGGCACACGCAGAAGGAGCTGGTGCTGCTCGCGGGGCAGGAGCACTGCGACAGGCTCCACTTCCACGTCCTGGTGAGTGCGATGGAGGATGAGGCCGGGGTCTCCTCCTCTGCAACTGACCAAGCAAAGATGCTCTTCACCTTGTGTGAAACACTGATGCGCTGGGAGGTGGTTAGAGGAGCCTCTGTGGCTTCATGGGGCTGGAAATGAGCCTTATGTCCCAGTGGATTTCTTCATGCTGGGTTTCATAGAATTATAGAATCAACTAGGTTGGAAAAGACCTACAAGGTCATCAAGTCCAACCGCTTGATGTGGTCAGGGATGGAGCCACTGGGTCCCCAAGCGCTGACTTCATCGCAGACCCAGCTTGCACTGTTCTCCTTGCCATGAGCAGCTAGCCATGCCCTTAGGGAGGCTGTGAACTCCTGAATCCCAAGTTGGGCTGGTCCTCCAGCCCCAGAATCAATGAAAACTCATTCTTTTTCTCTTGGGAAACAGATGCCTCCACATAAGTCCCCAGTGCTCTCGCTCTCTGCACCCCTCTAACCATCAGGGTCCCCCTCCCCGAGTGCAGGAGCCAGCAAACCCTCTGCATCACTCACAAGGAGCAGCTGATGCACAAACCTCGCCAAACTCAAACATTCCCAGTGAATGATGAGAATATTCCTCAGCCAGGGAAGACCGAGCTGCCAGACTGGCCCAGCCCCAAGCCCCGGCCTGAACTGCCATGAACTTCTGAGGAATTCAAGTCTGGAGCTCGAGATGGAGCTTGTGATTTATCCCAAGAAGCATCTCACTTCAGAGCATCCAACTGCAACCTGTGCAGCTGGGGCAATGCATGGAAGAGCTCATAGAGTGGCAGGACCCCTCTCTTTCTCAATGATGCTTTCTGTCTGCTGCAGGACACAGCCGACTACGTGAAGCCGGTGACGTTCTCCATTGACTATGAGCTTGAGCACCTTGAAAATGGCCCCATGCTGGATGATGGCTGGCCCACCTCGCTCAGAGTCTTGGTAGGTAACAGCACCAACCTCCCAGGGTGCCTTTTATCAGGCAGTTGGTCAGGAGATTTATCTCTGACTTATCTTTAATATCTCAGATTTATCCCTCTCACGATGTTGGGCATTTGCTCCAGCCTGGGATCACCACCCATGTCCCTTCTCCTTGGAGTACAAACTGGAGCACAGATCATCACTGACCAGCTCTTGTTGTCCCCCTCAGGTCCCTTTCTGGAATGGGTGCAATGAGGATGAGCACTGCGTCCCTGATCTGGTCCTGGATGCCAGAAGCGATGTGCCCAGTGCCATGTGAGTAGGTCACTCAGCATCCTCCCAAACCATTATCACACACTGAGAGGTCTCCAAAACCCAGCCCCAACCCATGCTCCATAGATTAGGGCATCACAACTGGTCCTTCACCCAGCACCACCACAAGGTCCACCCAACAACACCACAAGGTGCTCCTTGGAGCCTCTGCCTACTCCCTGCCTGGAAGGAAATTGGTGGTTTTCCAGGGAATCCACAGAACAACTAATATTTGATGCCATGGTGATGAGCCCCATGGAGACAAGTCAGTAAATAACAAGGGGATAAATGCATTGCCCACTTGGCAGTTACAGGCTTGACTTACACAGCAGAAATAATTGTACACCACATCTCAGTGCTTAAGGAGCTTTTAAAGGTTATCGAGGAGCACAGGAGCCTGAACCTCCACCTCTGCACCGAGCTCATGCCCAGCGCTGCTACCTGGGGGTTACTTGTACCCGTAATTCAGCATTTGTTGCTCTGTGTCTCCTGTAAAGCTCTTGGTCCTGAGACTGTGACCTGGGGCTTGACCAGGAGGGGGTCCAGGATGCCCAGAGCCCCTTTTTGGGCTGCACTGCAGGAGGCTGAAGTGAGCTGTAGGTAGGGATGATGCATGGACCTTAGTGGCTGGAGTCCTAAGGATACCCATGGGCAGATTCTGTGGTCTACCATGGTGCCAGACCTCTCATTTGTTTCTCCTGAAGCCTGTGGAGCTTTCCTGACAGCATCAGTAGGAAGTGGATCCTGCCCTGGTAAAGCAGCCAATTTCTGCCAAGAAAACCACTTTTGAGGCAACTTGTTGGAATAGAACTATTCCTTCACACTGGTGCCCTGGTTGCTCTGCTATTAGGGGCAGAAGGTGGCTCTGAAAGTGGCACCCTCCTACGTTTCCCTTTCCTATTTTTCATAAAGAAAACACATGCCCAAACACCCCTCCGGCCATTGCATAGTCTGATGGCAAACTCAGTGGGAGAGAGATCTCAACCAGGCTGAAACTGAATGCCAGCTTTACCTTTTGCTAATGGTATGATATCTCTTTTTTTCCTTACATCCCAGCTGTACTCAGAGCTCCTAACTGGGTTTGAGAAAGCCAAACCGATGGTCCATGGGAGGAATGTGTGATTCCTCTTTCCATAGTGGTGGTGTATGACAGAGGGAGAGCAGGGATTTCCTTGCAGCATCCTACCCACCGTGCCCATCAGCACCGTGGGGCTGGGATTTGCCTGCACCTCTCTGGCACTTGCTGCCCTCCTCCCACAGGGAATACTGCAGGCGTGCTCTGCGGAGGGCACCGCCGGACTGCTCAGCCTTCACCCTCTCCTTCGACACCTCCATCTCGGTCATCGAGAGCAGCAGGAGGAGGGTGGCCGTGGAGGCAGTGCTGGAGAACCGAGGGGAGAACGCCTACAGCACCGTCCTCAACATCTCCTTCTCCAGGAACCTCCAGTTTGCCAGCTTGATCCCCAAGGTGAGGCCGTGGGGCGAGATCCAGGGCTTTCCAGAGGCGCTGCTCATCCTGGACGGATGAGAAAGCTGTGTCCTAAACCAGTGCCCAGAACTGCCTCCATCCCTCATAAATCAGACATGTTTATGGGCTTCATTTCTAAGCACTTACCAGCCCTTTCAGCTCTTCATTTTGGAAATACAAAAACGTTTGAGTTTTAAGAGCCTGCGAGAAGGTCAAACGTGGATGAAATTATTTCCCTCTTTATTTTTCTACTCCCATAGTTTAAAAATACTTGCTGCACGTGGCCAAGTTCCTGTCAGGGGTGAATTTTTGCAGCTGAGATACAACTGCTGGAAGGATGGGCTGATAAAGGGAATGTGGCCACAGCTCAGGATCAAGCCGGGCGATGCCACTTCTCTATGGCTGTCCCCTGCATAAGTCTATCATGTTTCATTCCCAATCTCCCCAAAATTCCACTCCAGTATTCCTCCTCCCTTTTCCCAGTGAGGTTTGAGAAATATGCTGATGCTGCTGAGCCCTCCCTCATCCCTCAATGACTTCATACCCGCCCACAGATCCCATCGCCTGCCTTTGTTTTTATTGCAAGCCATGCCAAGGGAAAATTGTGGGGCACGTTGCCACAAAATGCATTTTTGGAAAGATGATTCCAAACGAAGGGAGGGGGGAATGTTCCTGTGATGCTCAGTAACAGAAAGCTCCCTGCAGAAGTGGTTGCAGTTGGTCATAGAAGCATCGCTGCTCACGGGTTCCTGGCTGCTGCTCCTTACAAATAAGCGAGTTGCCAGCTGGAGGGGATGGGTGTTTGTGTCAGAGGCTGCACAGAGACCCAAGGAAAAGTACCTGTGGCTCCAGGAAGTCCATAATGTCAGCAGATGAATGGCAGAAAGTTCCAGGCTGTTACTGGTGGTTGCCAAGGCATTTCCCTGAGGCTGGTGCTGGGGTGTTTCAGCTCCTGGGTTGACTTGTCTGGTGGCAGCAGCTTAAACTAAGACCCTTAAAGGGTCCAGTCATCTCTTGGTGGCGATGGACACCTGCATACAACAAGGTTACAACCTCTTGTAGCACTGATACAGCTTGAGGCAGAGGAGGGTTGGTGTCCCATCCCATCCCATCCCACCCCAGCCTGTGCTTGGGTTTAGTAATGGGCAGGAGCTTCCCCAGCCTGGCTGGAAGGTGTTCAAGCAGCAGGAACATAATTGCTGGGACCAGGAAAGTAAATTTTACTGCTCAGCCAGTGGCCATGCAGAATAATAGCTCCTGTTATCTCTTGATGCTTCCCTGGGACTCCTCATCACAGGAAAGTACTCTTCTTCCCAATTATAGTGCCCAGAATAATCAGGTTCATTCATTCATTGCTGTAGTTAAACATCTAAAGAGGATTTTAATAGGAAAGCTGGAAGTTGCTTGCTAGAAATGCCCATCTCCAGGAATGGCCCTAGAAATTCAGCTGATGGGAAGGATTCCGTGGGGTTGGCTGGTTTTGTTGCTTTTTCCAAACGTTAAAGGCTGTTTTGGGATCCATGGATGTGTTTGCTGCTTCTTTATGGTCACGGGCTGATGTCATGGACACTTCATGTCCCATTTTAGGACGACACAGACATCAACATCGACTGCATGACTGAAGACAAGCACCCCAACAAGAAAGTATGCAATGTGAGCTACCCCTTCTTCCGAGCCAAGGCCAAGGTAAAGCTATTCCCATGGGACAGGAGCCCTCTGCCCCGGCACTGCTGTGACACTGTATCCATCCATTTTGGGGCTGGGGGGCTTTTAATAGGATTTTTAAGGATAAACGGTTGGTCTCCTCCCCTCCTATATCCATTGCTGGTGTTGGAAAGGCATGTTAGGGAAACGAGGATGGGTAGTGTGCTGCCTTGATGGTAGGAGAGCACCAAAATCAAGCCCAGCTCCTCCAAGTCAAACAATTCGACTCCAGCACTTCGGAGCAATTTAATGTTGGTTTCAAACCACTGGTAGTAACTTCCCTGAGCTCCTTCCTCACAGCATGAGGTACCCTTCCCTGCATGAGAGGTTTTCCTTGTTCTGAACAAGCAGGGTTCCCCTGTACCCTTTTCCAAGCCCCCTCGGGCTGGTAACATCCTCCTTACAGTAATTCCTAACACTTGGGGTAAGCCCAGGTCCAGAGCATCGTTTTTTACATGCCATAAAACCCTTCACAAACATTACAGGCAGAATTAAGGTGGG
Organism: Nestor notabilis; assembly: GCF_000696875.1. Lineage (NCBI taxonomy): Eukaryota > Metazoa > Chordata > Aves > Psittaciformes > Psittacidae > Nestor > Nestor notabilis. The sequence continues at coordinate 11,514 of NW_009940077.1, forward strand.
GAAGGAAAAGTGGGGAGATGCCAATCTCTGCAGTCACCAGGGCTTTGTGTGAAATCCCATCTGGTCCTGCACCCCTGTGGGAAAAGCAGCCAATACACCAGGAATATAAAGATAAAATCTTTCTGCTCCCCTATATCTGTGTGAAGCTCTCCCTTGTCAGAAGCCTGGTACCATGGATGAGCTCCAGGCATCTCACTAGGCTCTCAAGCTCCCAAAAAATCCCTCTCAGATGCCTGTGGCTGTCCAAAGAGCTCAGCAGCCTGACTCCCCATGACCTACAGGGGCTGAGAATGCATCTGCGTGGCATCAGGTAGTCCAGGTCCTGCCAAAACAAAGACAAGCTGGAAATGGAAATCTGGCCTGAAGAGCAGCAGGAGCTTTAATATTGCACTCGGCTGTACAGCCCCAGACAGCGTGAGGTCACTGCCACAGCTCGTGCAGATGGGACATTCATCACATTTTATTGTGCTTGGCCTTTCCCCACGCGGATGGGAGCGAGCGGCCTCTCGCTGCAGGACCCCGGAGAGTTTCTCTTCCAAAGAGGGGGATGCTCCTCATATTTCCAGTCTCAGAGAAGCAGAACGCAGCATGCAGGGCTGAGAGAAAAGCCTGCAATCCCCGGTGTGGCCTCTTCTTCCCTGGAAAACCAATGCTCTGCCCATGCATGGCTTCATCTCCCAGTGGAATCAGGGGGATGCTCACACCCACAGAGTTCCCACACTGCTCCCAGCTGGCACTTGGGTGTTTTTTCCCCTCCCTCATGTCTTCTCCAACCTCCACAGGTCGCTTTTCGCCTGGATTTTGAATTCAGCAAGTCCATTTTCCTTCAAAGCTTGGAGATCTACTTGGTTGCCAACAGGTTAATGGTTGCTTTCTCCCTTGCATGTGCTTGCGAGGCCAACACGGGATGTTGCATGCTGGCACTGTTTCCTTCTTCCATAGCCAAAGGTGATGCTGGAGGCTTTACTCAGGGAACAGCCAATGTATTTCTATTTTCTATTTTA
>NW_009940078.1:0-245 GCF_000696875.1 Nestor notabilis
AGAAGCGGGCAGAGAGGGCTGCACGGTCCCCTGATCGTCCCTTTGGCTGCTGTAGAATAATAAAAATAATTAATAACAATAATAATCCTCAGCCTTTCTTTTCTATTTGGATGTATCAGGAAGTGCCTCTGGCCTTGAAGCTCCCTATTACCTCTTCTTTCACTCCCCCCCGTCCTTTCCTTGGGAAGTGAGAAGAAAAAGGTCTGCAGCTGACAAATATTATCCATCCTTTTCATCGATCGGAG
>NW_009940079.1:0-253 GCF_000696875.1 Nestor notabilis
GTTAATCTAAACTGTAAAGTGGTTCCTTTCTTCCTCCCTGCGCTGACCTTTAAATGACATTTCTCGTCGCTGGCAGGGCACATTGCTCCCTCTCTCTTTTCACCCCCTTTTTTTACCGAGCAAGGAAATTCCTGAGCTGAGGAAGATACCTTCAGGTAGTCAGATCGTGAGAAAAGATGCACTTGTCGCCCCACTTCCTGGGCTGGGGCCGCCGAGGCTGGGCTCGGGAGCTTGGCCGCAGAATGAAACGACT
>NW_009940079.1:278-897 GCF_000696875.1 Nestor notabilis
GGGGGTGTGTGTGTGCCGGTGGAAGGTGCGGGGAACACCCGCCTCGGTTTGAAAAGCGCGATCAGGTACACTTAACATATGCGAGTATGGTAAGGCAAATAAAGACATATGTTAATCCCTCTTGAAACTTCCTTTCGAGAGGCTTACCCCTCGAATTGCCCTGGGCGTTTGCGAAAGCAGTCATACCGAACTGTGTGGGGTTGCTTTATCGAGCTCTGGTTTGACATGACTTTCCCAATTAGCCTGCTTTAAACCCCCGTTTCTATGCCAGCAGGTTAAAAGTCAGTAGGATGACGGCTGCCTTGGCACCTTCGAGAGCAGTGCTGTAAGACTTCGCTGTGATGGTATTTGGAGCAACTTGGGCGCTGGCGGGGGGAAGCACATGCCATTTCCTACATGTCCTTAAAGCATGTGCAGGCAAGAGGAGCCCGTGAAATTCATAACCTGGGTTTGCATGACATCGTGCAACACCATGATTGGTGTGCTGCTGGTCTTTTTCCCTGCTCTGTTCCTGGAGATGGACGTGCTGCCCAGGAGCGTCGGGCGGAAGGTGCTTCTCTCTTCAGCCTCCTCGCAGCGGTCAGTAGCTCGGATGGACGGGGATGTCATCATCGGGGCC
>NW_009940079.1:1003-1416 GCF_000696875.1 Nestor notabilis
CGCCCCCGTCCTGCTGCCTAACATCACCCTGGGCAGCGAGATCCGAGACTCCTGCTGGCACTCCTCGGTGGCCCTGGAGCAGAGCATCGAGTTCATACGGGACTCCCTCATCTCCATCAGGGACGACCGGGACGGAGGCACCCGCTGCGTTTCCGACTCGCAGCCGCAGCCCCAGGGCAGAGTGAAAAAGCCCATCGCGGGGGTCATCGGCCCCGGCTCCAGCTCGGTCGCTATCCAAGTTCAAAACCTGCTCCAGCTCTTCGACATCCCCCAAATCGCTTACTCTGCCACCAGCATCGACCTGAGCGACAAAACGCTGTACAAATACTTCCTCAGGGTGGTCCCCTCCGACACGCTGCAAGCCAGGGCCATGCTCGACATCGTCAAGCGTTACAACTGGACCTACGTCTCCG
>NW_009940080.1:0-256 GCF_000696875.1 Nestor notabilis
GGCTCCTGCAGAGCAGCCCCCTGGGCTGCAGCTGAGCTGTGAGCAGGCAATGTGACCCCTCCATGGGGGACTGCCCAGCCAGGTCCTGTGCACTTGTAGCAGCTCCTGTGGCCAGAGAAAAGAGCTGAACTCGGCCTTCCGGAGCCAGCTGCCGGCTGGGGCAGTACCAGTCACATCCTACGGGAGCGGAGGGGAATGCATACTGTTCGGTTGGCTGTAGGTGCCATGGGGGGGGGCGCCGGGTGCCCTGGGGCCC
>NW_009940080.1:329-1871 GCF_000696875.1 Nestor notabilis
GGGTGTGCTGCAGCAGCCTCTGCGGGGGGTGCCAGCAGTGTGGATGGACACGTCCTGAGCAGGTTCTCATTCTGGAGGTGTGCAAGCCCTTCATGCAGTGGGACATGTGCTTCCCTCCAGCAGCACAAGGGCTGCAGGAGGGTCAGGGGTTATGTGGAGCTGGTGGAAGCCCAGGAGGCGGAGAAAGGGGAAGCTAAATGATCAGGGAAAGTCTGTGTGGGAAGCCCACCTGAGCACAGCAGTCTGAGGCTCAGGGCCCTGCCGAGCCTTTGCAGGAGTCTAAAGATGAGGGGGGTTGGCCATGGCTTAGGGACCTGCAGCTCAGTCTCATCTGGCACTCGCAGCTCTCACTTCTTCCTATTCATGATCTGGCTGGAAATCCAGGTCATCCCATCCTGGAAGGAAGAGAGATATGTGAGCACAGCCCCAAGAGCATGGCAGGTCCTTTGGTCCTCTCCCACCTCTGCAGAGACTGCAGGCCCCCATCTCTACCTGCACTCCTTCCCCAGACAAGGCCGAGCAGGCCTGGATCTGCCATTCCCGATCACGGTAGGTGTGGAGGCTCAGCCCTTCCGCGATTTCGGCTGCGGGTGCAGCAGTCCCTAGGTCCTGCTTGTTGGCAAACACCAGTAGCGGGACCCCCATGAGGGCCTCCTCCTCTGTGAGCTCTGCCAGCTCCTGCCAAGAGAGAACCATCTCCCAGGGCTGCTGAGCTGCCCACAGCGGGCTGCCCCCAGAGTGCCTCTCTCCCCTCTCTCTGGTGCTCTTATTGCAGCCAAAGAAGCAGGGAAGTCTTGACATCTGAATGGAGAGAAAGCGCCATGTGCCCTGCAGAGAGCCCAGAGCTGCACACAGTACTGCCTGAGGTCTGAAGTACTCCCAGTACCCAGAGCCTTGGGCAAAGGGCAGCTACAGGAGCTGCTCTCAGCACCATGCTGACTGGCACACCCACACCGCCGTCTGGTGCTGGTACAGCCAAGACTGGCACTCGGAGTCTCACCTTCCCCTCTCCAGTTTCATTCCCAGGGTTTGTAATTCTGAATCTGCTACTTCTAAACCTTCGATTGGTCAAATGGCTCACCTGGTGCTGGGGAGGTGGGAGGAGGGCTGGAGACCGAGGGGCGGAGTCATCCCCATGCCGGGTACCCCTTGGGCATCATGCCTGGATCAGGGGGAGCTGCTGGGCATGGATGTGCCATAGAGTGGGCTGGCTCTGCATGCTGAAACTGATCACAAGCCCTTCCCACATGGCTCTAGGGACAGCTTGGCCCCCACGGCAGCACTGAGACATGGCACAGAGCAGCCTCACTCCCCACTCCAGTCCTCAAAGATTTGGTGCTTGTTGGGCCTGAGCCTCAGGACTCACCCCCGCTGCCCCCCCAGCAGACCCCTCATACCTGTCCTGTCTCCTCAAAACGCTTCTGGTCTGCACTGTCAATGACATAAATCTGCCATGGGGACAAAAAGGACAGTCAGTGGCTGTAAGGGCCCCATGCAGAGGGCATGGCTCTCCATAAGCATATATAAACACACTTTCTTTGG
>NW_009940080.1:1907-4726 GCF_000696875.1 Nestor notabilis
CTTCCTCCAGTATGGGCGGATGGAGCGCTGCCCCCCGATATCCCAGACATTTAGCTTGAGGCCATGTGAGTGGACGCTTTTTATGTTGAAGCCCTGCACAGGGACACAAACCCTGGCATCACCCAGCAGAGGGTAGGACCTGCCACGCTCCCGCTGGCCCCCAGCAGCACCTACCTGGGGGGGTGTGATGGTGCTGACCTCCTCGGAGGCCAGGCGTTTCAGCCGTGTGGTCTTCCCCGCGTGGTCAAAAAATGGTGCTGACCTCCTCGGATGCCAGGCGTTTCAGCAGTGTGGTCTTCCCCGCGTTGTCCAGCCCCAGCAGGACGATGCGGAGCTCTTGCTCTGGGGATCCCTTCAGCCTCTGGATGACCGAGAGCAGCCCCTGGGGGTGCGGGGTGCTGGGTGAGCCCTGTGGGGTGCCAGGTTGCTGCACAGCACCCTTGTGTCCGAGGGGGAAGCTGGGCATGCTGTTTGCCATGGTACCCTGTGTCTATAGCCTGAGCAAGCGCCAGGGCTTTGCTCCCATGGTGTCCCAGGTTGGGGTGAGCCCTCAGCAGATCCACCCAGCCCCAGTCCCTCCATGGTGGCTGTCCCTGTCCTGAGAGCTCTGTCAGCTCCTGGATGCACTGGGGACACAGCCCATGGTAAAGCCCTGTCCTGTCCTGCCAGCTCAGCACCGCACTGGGAGCTGGTGCCCTGGCACAGGTGGGATGTCGCTGGGCCCCGCTTACCTTCTGCACATCACCCATGGTCCAGGAGTCACTGCAGCCCGCGGCACGCCTGGGGAGCTGCCGGGGACTTGTTCCCAGGGCCTGCCGGAGGCTGTGAAACTGGCACGCTGCCCATCCCAGGGGAGGAAGAGGATTATGGCCTCCAGAATTAGCTACTGTCTCTCCATTTACCCACAGCATTAAATAATGCCCTCGGCAAATCCCCCAGCCAGCTGTCACCCTGCCATCGCCTACCCCCAGGATAAACCAGGTCCTGCAGGCTGGGGCACTGGGGCATAGGGCATCCCCTGCCCCATGGGACCAGGCTGTGGCTCAGGGGTGGCAGCACGGCAGGAGGATGCAGTACCTAGGCACCGTGGGCAGAGCATGGTGGTGGGATCCTGGTGCATGGTGATGGCACAGCCTCTGTGCAAGGGGTGGTGCCCCAGCACATCCCTACATCTCATCCCACTTCACACCAGCACCCACAAGCTGCCCCCGTGGAGGGCAGCAGGAGGTAACACTAAGGCTGGAGTTGCTGGAGGCCACGTCAGCCACTGCCACAGGTCCCTGCTGCCATCAAGGGAAACCACCAGGCCCTGGAGCGGAGCGAGGGCTGGGCTGTTGGGAGCTGGAGGTCAAGAATGTTATAGGAATGGGTTCCAAAGGGGCACAGGCACTTTCCCCAGCAGCCCACCTTTGCCCAGGTGGGGTTAAAGGCTTGTCTGTTCACCATCTGGATGGATTAAATACATTAATGAGGCAATGTCTTTGATTCTTGCATGCCACGGTTTGGCCTTCGGATCAGGTTTCCTAGCAGAGGGTATCCTTGTGGTGAGGACTGTGAGTCACCCACTCTTGGTGAGACATTCTTATTTATAACTCCCATTACAAAGCCAAGCCAAACACCACGGCTCTGCTCCGACAAAGGGACAGCGAGCAGCACTATCACCCCCTGCCCCACTGCTGCTCTGAGCTGCGTAGGGGGCAGAGGGGCAGCAGTGGGGGTCCCCCTCCACTACCCCCTGCCCAGAGACCCCCCTGCCAGGCCCACGGCTGCTAATGCCGCACTGCTTTTGTGCATTTTCACAGTGGGAATGCTTCATTTTTCTCTGCATAGATCTGCACCCGACTTAATGTTAGGGTTCTGCTTTTGATAGGTTAGTCACCCACCTTACGTCCCAGTTATTAGCATTTCCATGAGCAGGTTGCCATGGCACTCTGCGGTTTATCCTGGAACTGTTAGTTACTTATATTTTCCTAACAAATATCCCAAAATATCCTCTTCTGGTTTGTGGTTGCTGATCAACATGGAACCCCAACCTTAGGAGATGGGCAAAACTGCTTAGGCATCAGTTTGGTGGCTCCAAGCTGCACGTCCACTGCTGCTCTCTTCCAGGCCCTGCCAGCACCGTGGTGCAGGCAGCTCTCCCTGGCAGCAGCACCAGCACGACCCTGGGGGCCACCCCCTGACCCACTGCATGGCACAGGGCTGGGAGGCAGCCGGGAGCAACGAGGGCGCATGGCTGCTGGGAGCAGTGGTGACCCTGAGGAGTACAGGCCACACTAGTGGGGAGGATTGAGCGGGATGGGGATTGGGATGGGGCTGTATATACAGATGGGAACAAGGATACAGATGGGGATGGGGTCATGGATGTGGATACAAATGGAGGCAGGGACAGGGATGGGGACGCAGATGGGAATGGGGTCATGAGTATGGATGCAGATGGAGGCAGGGATGTGGTTGAGATTGGGATGGCGATTGGGATGGTGAAAGGGACAGGGGTGGGGATAGGGATGGGGACTGGAATGGGAATGCAGTTAGGAACAGGGATGCAGATGTGAATGCAGATGGAGGCAGGGATAAGGATGGGGATGGGAACAGAGATGGGGATGTAGATGGGGATGGGAAGAGGGATGCAGATAGGGATGGGGTCATGGGTGTGGATGCAGATGGAGACGGGGAAAGGGATGGGGATGGAGATGTGGATGTGGATTGGGACAGGGATGTAGACAGAGATGAGGTCATGGATGTGGGTGCAGATGGCGGCAGGGACGGGGATGCGGCGGGGCCGCGGCGACGCCTGTCCCGGTGCTGGAGCCGGGGCC
>NW_009940081.1:0-4263 GCF_000696875.1 Nestor notabilis
CTTAAGGTCCCTTCCAACCGAAACCATGCTGTGACTCCGTGGTTCTATGCCCACACCACGGCCTTTCACAGCCCAGCATCAAGCAGCTTCCCTGGCAGCAAGGAGGAGCCCGGACGCCCTCCCTGCATCCCGACACGCAGTGAGGACACTGGGAGCTGCATCCCCTCCCGTGGCAGCCCCGCATGGCAGAGGGCATCAGCGCCCTGCTCGTTGAGGGGGAAGCAGCCTCGTGGCATCTCGGTGGGTGACACAAGTCTCTCTGCCACCTACGACCCTGCAGCCTGGCCCGAGTTGCCTACCGACAGGCAGGGTTACAGTGCTGCTTGATGATTATTCATGAGATAAAGCACTGCTAAGGTCCACTATTAGGAATCAGATAAAAGAGATGAACAGAAGCTGAAATATTTCATGCCAAAAAAATGCCAACGTGTCACTCATGGGCCCAGGAACGTGGCAGCACCCAGCACCAAAAAAGCATCCTGTGAGGACAACCAGAAGCTGGGCTCCCTCCATCCAGTGCATAACAAAGTCAGACTGGTGCAATGCTGACCTCAGAAATCAAGTTCCCTGCAGCTGGCACACCAGCAGCCCATGCACTGAGCCCAGGAGGATGCTCCAGGATGTGGACAGAAGGACCGTGATTTCAAGGGAGACCAGGAAGCACCAGTTCTGGATTCAGGGACTGAGGAGAAAAATCCCGGAGAGGATAAAGAGAAGCCTGCCCCTGGCAGACAGGACAGCCCTCATCGGTGAGAGACAGATTTCCCAGGAGGAAATCAAGCCTGAGAAGTGAAGCACAGAAAAGCAGGGGCTCAGGAGAACCTCAGGCACAGTCATGGGGCCAGCAGAGACCCCGGAGGACATCTCCCACCCACCAGCCATGGAGAGGAAGGAACATGCCAAGCACAGAGATCATTATTGCCAGGTTTGCTTGTTATACAAAAGGCCCCAAGTCATGCAGCTCAGCACCTACCACCCTCCTGCAAGACAAAGTCCAGCCTGTTCCTCCTTCCTACGGGCACACAACTGCTTCTAGCACCAGAGAGCAAGAGCTGGAGCTGCCCAGAGCCAGGGAAAACCTCCAAGCAGAAAACATAAAATAGAAACTAATCAGAGCCCATTTCTGGGAGGGGAAAATCATAACAGGGGCAGAGGCACCGGCAGGCAGCGCCAGGTCCTGGCATGCCAGGACCATACTGGGATGCACAGCATGAGCCAGAAGACACCAGGGGAACTTGCTCAGCAAACGCAGTGGGACCTGGCTCATCCTGCTGCAGCTCAGGATCCTTGCCCTGTGCTCCAATCCCGAGCACGCTGCTCAGTGCTGGGGGAGTTGCCTGCAGCGAGCAGACCACGACATGAATACTGAAGCTGAGTGATCCAAGGAACGACCCAGCAATGGGAGCCCTGGAGAGAAGCGTGGGATGGGGCAGCATGCACAGGCAGCTCCGGCTCCCACAACACATCACCCGCTCCAGGATAAACGAGATGCCATTGCACAGCCTGAGCCAACGCATCTCTGCAACATGCTAGAGCTCCTGCACTTCTGCACCTGGAGCATCCCGCCATCCAAAACACACAGGAACTGGGAAAAGGGGCCTTCCTGAGGGCACCACATCATTGCAGCCAGCACAAGGCTTGTTCCCAGTGGCAGAAACCCCTGGGTGATCTTGAGACCAGCAGCAGTTGCAAGTACAATATGTCCCTCAAACAGCCTGATCACATGCTCATAACAGGCCAGCATGTTTTGCCCCAAGTTTGGGCTTGCTTTGGCAACTGCCCCTATTGCCCAACTGCCTTTGGACCCTGACAGAGCACATTTCTGGAGCATCACCACCTCTCTTTGTGCAGCAATTCATCACTTGGACTTGATGATCTCAAAGGTCTTTTCCAACCTAGCTGGTTCTCTGCACATCATTGAAAATCCATGCCTTCCTTCTCATCTGAATTCCCCAGCTATTCTGGAAGCTGAGCAGGCAGCAGAGCAAGGCTGAGCATGCAGAACACCCCTTTACACATCACCACCACCTTTATGGGCACTGGGTTAAACAACTGAATTCACTCCTAAATGCAGGCTGCTTTCCTTGCTCAGCTTACCCGTAACCGTCTGGAGGAGTGTTTCTCTCCTCAGTCCATGAGCAGGCTGCAAAGCAGCAACCTCTGAACCAGGCTGATGATGACCCAGCAGCCGAGCATCATCAACACGGCCTTACCCTGCCTCCGTTTCATCAGCCCAGCCACACAGCCAGATGCAGTGGGGTTCTGACAACCATTCATGAGGCACATTGGACTCACCCTGCGCCTCTCTGAAGAAGCAGAAAGCTCATTTATTCCATGTTCTCTCTAATGTGCTGCTCAAGGATGCTGCATGGCTGCACTTCAGAGGGGTGCGTGTCTATATCTGTACTCCATACAGATCCTCAGCCAGGTGACATTCACTGTGCTGTGCTTAAACCCTGCTTCACGAAGGGCTCTGCCTGCTGCCTGAAGTTGTGTTTCTCCCTATTGGTCACCCAGCTCAACACTGGGTTTGTGTATTAAAATGAAATCTAATTTCTAGGCCGTTCCCCCGGTGCGGTCCAGCTCCCGCATCTGCAGATCAAGGAACAAACAAACAGACCCAGCCATTCACTTCCCCCTTGGACGTGAATTCCAGTTACAAACAACAGGAGTGACGTCCTGCGCAGAGCCCTGTTCACTTCAGGAGCCCACCACAGTGGCAAACAAAGCCCTGGCGGCCCGACGTGTGCCAAGCCCCTTGTGCCGAGCTGGCACAGGCCTGTGGGAGTGCTTCTTGCACGGGCCGCAAAAGGCATCGTGGTGATTTGGCCTCAGATTCCCACTGATGTAGCAGGTTTCCTGTTAGTTCTCATGATGACTTTTCACAAGCTACTGGGTTTTCCTTTTCCCTCCCAAGTAGAGCCCAGATAGCGAGACATGCAGAACACAGGTTTGAGACCTGAGAACTTGCAGCACCCAACTCTGCAACATCCAACACAAAACCAAACAAGAACACCCCACACAACACTCCCTTTTCTAGTTAGTGTCTACTCTCAAATATGGCAGCATTAAATCCAGCATTGCTTTCAACCCCCTGGTGAGAACGACTGTCCCCACTCAGCCACAGGGCACGGTTGAAGCTCGCATCCAAAGCCTATCTCATCCGCACCCTCTCTCTTCCGCAGCATGGAAATCCCGCAGGAAATGCCCGAAAGGAAACAAAACCGGCTGCCAACACCCAGCCCAGGCCAGGCTACAGCAGCTGCAAGCACGCTCTTCTCTTGGACACATCCAGCCAGAGCAGCTTTAAATAACAAACACTGTTTTCATTGGGAAACACCCTCCAAATCCCACAGGATTTTTCCACTTCAGTTTAAAAGGCTCCCATGGTTCAGCACAGCCCAAACACGCCTGGACCATCCCTGGGCAGCCCTGGCTGAAGCAGGGAGTAGGCCTGGAGCTGCAGAGCACATCAGGCTTTCCCATGCTCCTGGTGATGGGGGAAGTGATGGTGCTTACAGCAGTGCAGCATCCCCTCCTCGGCCCCAGGCTCTTACAGCAGCCACCGGTGTGACATGGGGGGATGTCTGGGACAGCCACAGCCCCTACAAGCACCCCCATATGGAATAGGGGGACGTCATGGGCAGGGATGTGGAAAGAGGGACATGAGAGGGACAACAGCTTAAGCCTGGATTTGAGGAGGACTCCAAAGGCAAGAGAAGAGCAGCGGAAAGGGGCGGCAGAGGGATGTCCTGATGTCTGCAGCCCTTCCGGCACCATTGGCACATCAGGGCTGTTTGCCTGGGGAGGAAGCCAAGCCCAGGCAGTGACGTGGGGACAAGCTGCGGGAAGGCAGCTGGCTTCACGGGGCTGAGAGGGGGCACACAGAGAGGACGAGGAGGTCTGAGGCCACACGCAGGCGGGTCCCCACGCCAGGTCCGGGGAACCCTGGTCCCGTGGGGCAGGATGTCACCAGCAATGAGGCACAGCATTCAACCCAGAGCTTCAACCTGGCAGGCCAGGGGCAGCCAGGCACCCCAAGGCCCCGGCCCATGGTGGTCCTGAGGGGCAGCACCCGCTCCTCTGCCCTGCCCACTGCGCAGGGGGGGGAACAAGTCAGGACCCTCATCTGAGCAATGACAGGGATGTTCCCGTCCTGTCTGCTGCCTCCCAGACACAGGACCCACTGGACCCAGGCCTGGCGCTGCCTGCAGTGGGCAAGGCTGAGGGCAGCCCACGTGCAGGGACAGAGTGGAGGCAGGC